>NW_014577328.1:39467-46505 GCF_000485595.1 Priapulus caudatus | reverse complement strand
GGTGGAGGAGGAAGGGGAGAAGGGAGAAAGTGGTGGAGGAGGGGGAGAAACTGGTGGAGAAGGAGGAGGGGAAGAAGCTGGTGGAGAAAGAGGAAGTGGAGAAGGAGGGGAGAATGGAGCTGGTGGAGGAGGAGGCCCCCCAAACCCCCCCTGGCTACGGGCCTGCTTACGGTACCTCGTGTTTATGGCGCAGAGAGTCGTGTTAGCGTCCTTACCTGACTCGTATTGTTGTTATTTGGAGTGTCATAATATAGTAAGTGTCTATAATATTATATGACACTCCTGTTGTTATTACAATAATCCACGAGTTTTGGCTGTGGGTTGAGCGGGATGCGCCTGAAGGGGGAGGCAGGCTTATAGCCAAGCCCGCCGGGGAAAATATCAGTTACTCGTGCTGAAAGGGTCCTTGTCGTATCAGGTACTACAGATATGTACCCGAGGTACATATATGTATACACAAAGTGTACCAGACTTGTACTACAGTAGTGTACCCTAACCCTAACCCTAACCCTAACCCTAACCCTAAACATACCTCATATAAAAATATAAACATAATACTAAACAACCTAAAACTACCTCGAGTACATATCTGTAGTACCTGATACGAAAACGACCCCATCTGCGTTACTCGTCGGAGAACGATTCATAAAAAAACGCAATCGTTCGTCAACAGTAACGCTGTGTAAGTTGCAAGCATGTTCCAGGGCTGCCAACATTGGGTGATAGGTGAGAGTGAGATGTGAGGGAGCGAAGCGACCGAGGGGGGAGGGGTTTCCCCCTCCCACGGTAGAGAGATTTTGCATTTTATAACTTCAATTTGTGCAATTTGGTGCATACTAAAGTGACTGTTTTCAGATATTGTAAGATTTTTTTTGCTGTGCGTGAGATATTTCAGCGTTTTATTCATGAAGAGAAAGATATTCATGCGTGAGATATCTCAGCATTTTTTTGCTGTGCGTGAGATATTGTAAGATCAGCGTGAGAGCGTGAGATTTGGTCAAAATGCGTGAGTCTCACGGTCAATGCGTGAGAGTTGGCAGCCCTGATGTTCTATAACTTTCCAATAAATTGCCTTTTTGAAATGGGTTTTCTTGTAGAGTGTACGTGCATCGGGTATGCGGCTGGCAGCTAAGTTGGACTGCAAAGGCTAGGCCGCCCGCCCGGCAGCCGATCGATACAATATTGCGGCAGCATCTCTCTGTGTTTGTTCTGCATGAAGTCTTGCATGAAGGTTTTGCACGCTGTCTCGCGCTACTGAATTTCCTTCACTGGTGCCAGTTATTTATGGCTATCTAGATGCTTTTTCCAGACGTGCTGTTCATACCGGTTATACTCGTCCTTCTTTCCTTCTCCTTCTCTCCGTCCTCATTCGCCCCTCACGTTCTCGGTTTTCAACTCCTCCTCTTGCGATCGCCTCCTACTTCTTCCTCTTTGTCCAATTATTCGTCGTCTGAATGGCTCTTCGAAGTCATCGGCATCACGCTCATCACTGTCGTTTTCATCTCACGTAATGGCGTCCAGCACGCTTCGTGGGTTTTTCGCGCAATCTTTCCTCAATCTCCTCTGGCGTATTCTCTTTTTGCTTCACACTTTTGGCTTTAAAGTGCTAATAGATATTATAAGGAGACTCGACGCAATATGTAAGAGAGGATATAGAAATTCTGACTTGTATATTATTATCATACTCACTATGCAAACCACCCTAAATGGAAGAGCTATTCTGTAGCTTTAGTTGGATTATTTCTATGGTTCCTATTCTCCATGTATACGGGCGCTCTTTACTTAGCCGCTGTAATAAAGATGTTGCATTCGCAACCATAGCGCTTGATAGGATGACACATTGTTCGTTTGTTATGAGAGCGCTAGACAAGAGTGAGATTTCAAACAACGCTATGATCCATCTTTGCGTGACATATTGATGACTCACGTGAAAAATTATGCTGCTTTTCTTAAGTCAGGATTGACAAACTCTAAGTGCCTCTAGTTTGTAAGACTAGTGTTGTATAATCACAACAAGAGGTATGGAAATCCAACAGCCTAGTCTCGCATGTCGCTAGTCCATTGTTATGTTCTAGTCTGGCACACAGACGTAATGAAGCACTATTTCTATATGGGGTCCGATCGGAAATCTATACCGCTCTATATAGACACGCCGTGTACCAAAACGTCACTCGCCTCCCATTTGTTGCTTGATTTTAATCGAGACGCTTTCTTAGTACGCTGCAATATATGCTTTCTATAATTAGTTTTCACAGCGATTTCAGAACATCTGAGCGGAAATCAACTAGTAATATAATCAGGAGTCTATCAATATTGATAGACTTCTGATATAATCCCACACGCCATTCATGCGCACGGCGTGTTTTGCTGTCGTTAGTATTGCGTTAACTTATATGCTCATTAAAACGGGCTTAGAATGTTCATTCTTAGGCAACGAATCAGCACCAACGAACGAACTTATCAGGCAACGAATCAGCGTCTACCTGCTCAAACTACCGCATCGTCATCGTTTAAGTTTTAGAGTACCTGATGATATTAATAATGTTATCAACTCATAAAAATGATGATGTTAAAGATGGTGTTTGTATTAGTTTAAAATAAAAGAATAATTCTTTCCTAAATTTTTAGATGTTGATCATTTAGTGAGTAATATTGTTGGAATATTTTACAAAGCAGCATCGACTGTCTGACTCTGATCGGAGTAATTCTTTACATCTCGGCGATAGGTTTTCATAAAGATCAGTAAACTGTAAAGTATTGGACAGCGTGAGATTGTCACACGTTCTGAAACGAATAGTTGGTCGAACGTGACCTAACAGTCGTACCGATTCATAGCGACATCTCGACACAAATGTGCGTACCACGTATAATCATATAAGAGAATATGTATACGACTCTCACTGCTGGAATAATGCGGTGCTTGTAATGTGAAAAAATAACTGTGCGTGCAAAATATGGCTCGCGTTTTAAAATTTTAGATCTATCACATTACGTCTCATGGATTTCTCAACATGCAACAGCATAAAACATTCATGCGAATACGGTTAAATTATTTAGAAATTTTTTGGCTAATGGCGAGCAAGCAAGGATTTAGTTACAATTAGGCTTTGTAAAACATTCATGGGCTGAGGAGGTTGTAAGTAAATTTCGGCGGTTTGCCTGATCAAACGTATGAAACACGGGACCTTCGTAAGAAGACTACACAATTAAATTAGGTTTATGCTCAGAAATAACCAGAAATATGTAGTTTTTGATGAATAAATTAGGAATGAGATCACGCATACTTTATCCCGGAGAGTAGAAGTTACAGTTCATCACCATGCACCCACAACTCTCTTCGAAATACACTGCCTATTTCTTTTGGGTAGGGTGAGCCATAACGCTCACTCTAAGCAAACTAAATTGTGAATCTCTAGTGACCTAAGGGAATACTATTTCACATAAACACAATTCCTAGTTCTACCTGAAAACCCTCACATTACCGACGGGCCACCAGGCAGGTTGCTTTTTTTGTAAATATACAATTAAGAAACGTTTGAACACTTGGAACGAAACACCATTTTGCGGGCGCAATATATATATATATATATATCCGTCACTGAAAATCCAGAAGAGCATGTTTAACTGCGGCACCCAGCGGCATGTCGGATGTTTTCGTGCCGAGGATGTGGAGACCATCTTTTACGCGTGACAACCGCCTGTTGTCACTACTGCAACCGATGGCCTATGCTAATAGCCACCGATGTTAGTCTGAATACGAAATGACGCGAATTAAGTGCCAGGCAATGACACCTGAGCTGCCGGCATGTATCACTAATGCGCAGTTGCCACCACGTGAGCAAGTTGATTATGCAGATGTTCGAACATCGGCAGCTTTTCTCATTTCTACTGCTATACGCAGACAGCAGCGCGCAGAATTACCATTTATGCATCATGAATTCACGTACAGTCGACCTCACATTTAGATGTCGCTAAATCTCATTCATATCAATAATATACCATGCATAAATCGTTTAGTTAATAGTAACTTAATACATTTCATACAGCACGCTAGGGGGCCGTACCGTCGTGGCCCGAGTAACCGTCTGCACTCTGCAAGATGCCGAGAGTGGATGGATCCCCGGGTTGAGAAGGTGATTATCTTAGCCCTCAGCTTATAGTTCATCATCGGCTCCAGCGTGTAGCACTAAGCAAATTACACCACAATTATGCGACAATCCGTACTCTTACTTGGTAATTCATTCATTTCTTGACATTGTGTATGACTCACTGGTACCGTATAATCCGAAACCTCGGTGGCCTTACGGTGCATCAGAAAAAAGTAAAGAAGTGAATAGAAAGTGAAATGGATAATTGCGTCTGAATTCCTATACACATGCTAAGAACAAAAATATACTAGGTTGGTAACACAGGTGCGCTCTTTTCTCGACCAAGCTGGAGATCTCAACCAGTAGGTAAAAAAAATCCAGCGCTCATTCGTGTAAGAAGGTTAATGCAGTGTATAAAAGTCTTCTTGCTTGTCTGTCCTTGGAAGTGGGTGGGGGCTAGACATGTTTTTTCGTCGACGCTTTCGATGTTTTGGGTGAAATTGTACCCTATTGTAATATATATATATTATATATATAAGTGTCAGTGTGCACAGTGCCAGCCGCGTGAGCAATGGCCGCCGCCAGCGTATGTTGCACATAGAAGATTTGGACGGAATTTACAGAAAACTGTCGGCAATAATAGGTGAAAGAGAGTATAGAAACATTAAGAATTTGGTAGTAAATAGATTTCGTATTTATTTAGCATTATATTTTATTGAAACGCTTCAAGTGCCTGTGTGTACAAGCATCGATTAAATGCAGGTAATCTATTCGTAACTAGAGCACTCGGAGAGCACAGACCTCCGCCAAGGCAGCTCAATTCTCTCACTGTAAAAATTTTTATTAATTAATTGGATCCGGATCACGACCAAAATGTAATCAATTTTAAGTTACCCCATTTCTGACCTATCCCGAAAATTTAATTAATTAATTAATTAATTAATTGGATCCGGATCACCACCAAAATCTCATCAATTCTAAGTTAGCCCATTTCTGACCTATCCTGAAAATTTTATGACAATCCGTGCATAAGTATTTCGTGCCCGCACAGCAAGGTGCTGTCGAATCCTGTCCACGACGTGTTTGGTTTTACAGCAATGAATCAAGCTCTTTCATGTGCACCTGTTCTACGCAGGAGAAGGAACCCGCCTGCGCGAGTGCACATACGGAGCTCGTCTACACGAGCATGGACAAACCCGGTGGGTAAGCCATCCGATAGTCTAATGCCTTCGTGGCAACCCCGACCTGACTCTGTGACTGTGCACGAGTCTTTGCGCCTGTGCTTACGGCAGGCCAGATGTAGCACAAAATTTCTGACTTGCGAAATATCTGAGATAGGATGCGTATGCGCATGCGTACGCGTATGCGCATGCGCACTTTGCATGCGTCCCGACCCGACCAATCACAGCTCGTCTTTGTGTGCGAAATTTCTGACCTGCTGTGCGTGCGTGCGTGCGCGCATGTTTGTGCCTGTGCCGATATATGTCGTTTACGCAAATAAGGATTAGCAGTAAATTTCTTGTGATCTATTTTTTTCCAGTCATCGCCTGGCTATAGTAACTTGACTGCGTGGCTTCTCGTCCAAATATGACCATGTCGATTATTTTACTGCGACGCTGAGCGCATGCGCCGTCCTGTATACAGTCTAGAACGTTTGATGAGCAGGGAGCGGCCAGACAGACATTGCGTATCGGCGAGAGGTGAACGAAACAAGCGTGGCAGGGAAGCCAGCTAGCTAGAGACTGGAGAGATGGTGAAAGCATTGGGACAGCATAGGGAGGAGACCAGATTACGGACAGCGTACGCATACTTGCACCTTTTAATTCATTGACGCGTTCGGTATAAAAGCTGGAAAACCCACAGCTGCTGCTTGAAAGAAGTCTTATGAGATCGTTTAGAGAAAACGAGGGAAAAGTTCGGAGCACGGAACGACCAACTGCAAAAAGGTACATGTAGTATACGATACCTACATTGTAAATCACTAAATTCTATTGGTTAGACTATAAGTATGCTTTCTATAACATCAAACCATTACACAATCATTCAAACGACGATTATTAGTCCTTGGCGTTTTATCCCACCACCGTACTGTGTTGTATTCATGTATCAATGTAGGTATGCAAACATACGAATTGAAATACGATAATTATCAAAGGCCTCATTTCCGTCTAACGCAGAGCGTCAACGTTGACGTGACGATTTTAGATGCCCTTTACGGATTCATGCGCGCGTATATAGGTACAGATTTTAGGCCGATGCCTGTTGAGGATATATCCCCGATTTAGTCACTCGCATTATCTCTCTGTTGAAACCGTCGGCTTCCCGACACACACGAGCGTCATACACTGTACGTATGGCGCACGAATGCAGTGTGCAGGCGGGGCAGCAGAGAGAGAGAGAGAGAGAGAGAGAGAGCGAGAGAGAGAGAGCGAGGCGACTGTACGACATCGCTGCTGACTGACGGTCCCGCATGGAAGCCGCGCGGAAAGTGCCTGCTGTATTGATCGTCTGCCATGCCATTATCACGATGGCTCCGCACCATAAAAGTACGCAGTCCCGTTGAGGACTGAAGCCTGCTTTTATCGACTACAGATCGGGCGGCATATCGGCTAAGTAACGAAGCTGTATGACCTGTGTGTGTGGAGCTTCACAATTTGCTTCTGCAGGATCTAGCGTCATTACGACTGTCGTCAACACGTACGCGCTGCCTCGCATAGACAGCCGAAATTTCAGCGTGTAATGGCTGACGATAAGCAATTACGAGGTGCCTTCGCACAATAACTGCCTAAATATAATACTCAGACGGAACTCGATGAAAAAGAAACAGTTCAAGCGTGCACATGCTTTTGCATATACTATATTGTATACTTGTGCTTAGCGAATGGACGTTCCTCTCGCTTGTAATGTTTGAGTCAATCGCAATTCCGCACGAAACGAGAACTGTTTTCGA
>NW_014577328.1:31967-34467 GCF_000485595.1 Priapulus caudatus | reverse complement strand
CGCGTCCAGCAATTTTCGAAGTTGCGCAGTAGAGTATACATCTACTTTAGATAGCACCAATAACCGTGACTAAATTATAGAAACAATACATTATCAGCAGCAATAGGAGTCGCAAGAGGATCAGCAACAGCAGTAGCAAGTTTCAGTTGAGCATTACCGGCGTTAGTAGTAGCAGTCGTAGCTAAGTAGGACAGGGTTGTCCACTTACCCAATTTTGCTTTTCGCTGCGCATGCTCGGTAACCCCGTTTCGTAAATAGACCATTTGCAGTATACCAAAGCGTTCTTAGATTAGTTCAGTACCTATACACGAAAGCTAATCGTCCTTATGTGTGGGAGGGTTTGCGTGCAGTCTCCTTCTAAACTCCCATTAGTGTTCGACAAGGTTGGCCGCCATCGTCATGCTATTCTCCTCAGTATCTTCACTGAATTCCAAATGCGCAAATCGCGCTAGAACCAACTACATAAATGTTCACACCATTCATATTTATATATATTGACGACCTAGTAGTCATGTTGGTCGCAAGCAGATACGCTTCGCGCCTGATGCTAGGTATTCCAGACACGATTTTTGCGTAACGTGGTCTCTTTATACAACAAAAGAAGGTTGAATACATGTAGTAATCAGAACATCGCCTAGCTGTTGGCCATTGTTTCACTGATGTCATCAACACATTAACACATCTCGGTGCCACTTGGGAAATCCGCATGCGTGTTACTACCGAGAAGGCTAAAAACGACGAATAGACCTACGGTCAGAAGGATTAATATAAAAAACCAGGGCTGCACTATAGCACACACTCTTACGCGATCAAAAGAGCTTAATGGTGCACACAGATTTGACAGCCTTTACAGAACTGTTTGACGACCATATCTGAACATCATCTGATCACAGCATCAGCGACCATGCAGGTGGTAGTGGCGGTCGTGATTATGATGATTATGATGGTGATAATGATGGCGATGGTGGTGATGGTGGCTGTGGTGGTGGCGGCTATATTGGTAATAGATTTCGGCCACCATGCACGCACACACTCGTCGAGTCGTCAGACTGTTTTAACATTGACAGCCGGTTGCCTCTCTTGGAAAACCGCATGTTTTCGATTTTAAATGTCTGAAGCGTTATTTTTACTATGTTATTGTCGGTCGTGTAAATAGTTTGTACAAACTTGAATACGGCTGAGGCAAGTAGTCAGACTTGGCCCTAATTACAATTAGGAATTTGCTAGCGGAAAGTGCTACAAGAAACACACATTTCGAAACGTTACGTACATTGCCCGGGAATGAGAAATAATGGTCGTGTGTTATAACATTTTTAAACTAGGTAACTATAACATAGTTATTGTGGGTTATAGCTGAAATTTCAAAATAACTCACTGTTACGCTATAAGACACTATCTCGTTATAGCCTACTTAATATAATTCATATTATTATATACATCCTGCCAGTGGCGTAGCCAGTATGTAGCACTGTAGGCCCGGGCCTACACTTTTTTTGGCCAAGTTATCTTTTTTTTTTAAACACATATAATTCAAATTCATAAGCTTGCTGGACGAGTTTAAGAGTCTAGACAGGAAAAACTATTGAAATGAACGTAGCAAGAATATGGCTAAATTAGGTGACCTATTCTTCTGTCATCTAGGCTGTCATTTCTATCGCGTGCCGTTTCATTCAACACTCTACCCGCCGAAAAAGACTAGGATCCGATCTTGTCAGTTTTTTAACATTTTAACTCGTTCGTAACACTATTTTAACTCGTTTGTTTTTTGGGTTTAAAAGTGATATTGAATGAGGTGTTTTCAAGTTAGCAAGAGGCCAGGGAACCAGAATGAACACTCGGGAAGGGCCATTTCCGGCCATCTGGGGGGTTTGTAAAACCAAAAATTTTCTTCTACGCTCCGCGCCAACCGATCGTGGCGCTCCGCTCAGATAGTCGTGCCTACAACTTTGAAAATCCTGGCTACGCCCCTGCCTGCAATGACATTATGACTGCAACATCGGTCGAAAACTTGTTTGTTGGTTAATTATCTAACAGTCTAGCGATATTTTAGAAAGAACACACTTATGATATTCCTATACCATATGCTCACTTAGCAGTGCTCATAGTAGCATCCATGCACTTGACTTGGAGTTGAGTAAATATTTTTGTCTTACACAAGACCAGTCATTAAAAAATAGATTGTCAAGGATTGCAGTAGTAACTACATCACCAGCAGCAACAACAGCAGAAGCAGCCACTGCAATAACAGTGTAATATCAGCAGGAGTGTCATAATATAGATATGTCTATAGACACACAGATAGAGATGTCTATAGATATATTTATAGATATATCTATAGATAATGTCTATAATTATTATGACACTCCTGATATCAGCAGTCACAGCTATGATATATATATATATATATATATATATATATATATATATATATATATATATATATATATATAATTATTAATTAGTTAATTAATTTATTTATTTAGTGATCATCCGATATCTT
>NW_014577328.1:11703-31957 GCF_000485595.1 Priapulus caudatus | reverse complement strand
AGTTTGACAGGTTTTTTTCAGCTACGAACACGCCCGGGGTATAAGAGATGGCCCTGTGAAAATTGCATCCAGATCGCTTGGGCGGTTTGGCCGCCTATAGGAAAGATACATACATACGAACTCAAATATATATTAGATGTGTATAGCTGTAGCAGCACCGCGCAGCCCTATCCGTCTGTTATATTAGTTTTATAGATTCATCAACCCATACACGCCGACTCTTAGAAGTACTTAGCATATAGAATAATAAAAAAGCAAGTGTCTTTCTCCCAAATAAAAGTATAAAAGTATATATTTCTTCGATCCGTAGCATTCCCGATATTGTAGTTTGGTATATTTTGGTATAGACAGGCACATACAATCTATCAGGAGCGTATAATGACAAATATATTTGTCATTATACGCTCCTGAATCTATCAATACTATTTGTTAAATTGTATAAATATAATAAAAGTTTATTCAGTGCTAGAGTAAACATGACATTTAAGGTTAGGTTGAAAATAGTAGTTGCAAAATATTATTGTTGACTGTGACGTATACTGCATGTGACATATGTTTTCTTTGAGATGTTATTAAAAAAATCAATATTTTGTCCTTTATTTGCCCAATTGTGAGCTGTTTTTCATATAACATGTCAAAAACCAATAACGTATAATTCTTTAGACAATATAAAAATACTCTAGGCAATCATGTTACGTATTCCATGCAGTGAAGGTGTGGCGCGTAAAATTATAATACCTGTAAATGATGGTGTATATTATGATATTACCAAGATATTACGAGTGTAGGTATGTATATATATCAAGAGTGGATAATAGACCACTATCTCTATAGTCCTCTATAGTAGTCTATAGAATAGATCTCTATTATCCACTCTTGATATATATAGTGTACCAGGATGCGACACACGTGAATATTTTATAATTGATTGTAAAAATATCAATAAAGAGTAAACAATGTACAACCATTCCTACTGAATGTGTGTCAGAAATGCTCAAAATCATTTTCAATCAGGTTTGCATAATAATATTGCTGTTCTTATCATGCTAGAGGCCGGTACGTAGCTTATTTCCGCCGCACCAGCACCTGCTAGCACCGGCCACGTGATCGGGAGAGTTATCGTCTGCGACTGCGTGTGTTCGGCCAACGCCATCCTGCTCCTTCGCTGTGCTGGAGATGTATAACATAGTCGTATTCGAGATGCCTATAAGGTACGCTGCTGTTTTGTACTTTTCATAGCATATCATGCTACCCAATTTGGAGGTGCATTGTTTTCAGCGCGAGGGATAAGAGTTAGTATCGTTACTTAATCGGTTGAGGTGTCGTAAGTTATAACTGCATTTGCGCCACGGTCCGTGTAGTACTACTAGTAGCACTGCCACGGTTGCGCTAAGCAGGCCTGTATCACTATCAGGTCACGCATAGCAGGATAGGTTACAGTGGCGCAGTGCAGTTTTCATACTGTACATGTACCGTCAAGTAAAGTAACCTCAATGGTACGCGATGTTGGACTTGTGATCTGCATTCAGTGCTTTTTGCACCTCGTCTGGCAGTACGTAGATATTTTATACAATATAAATATATTATAGACAATATTAGATACATTGTACTGATTTTGGAAATGTTTTGAAGTGTTGCAACATGATAATGTGTAACAATGTGTACACCACGTGTACAAGCCTACAACCCATAAAAGGGGGTTATAAATGGTGATGGGTATAGCGTAAGGTGTGAAATAATGGCATACACTAATATTATTATTAGTGTGAGAAATAATCATTTGTTGCCTTCATTCATGATTTTTCGTCTGGTGTGATGCTTGACAAGTTGACCACCTATAGCTGTAAATTATTATAAGCTCATTAAAAACAATACACGTGCGTATGCACTTTGAAACTAAGACACAAATAAGAGGTTTATATCGTATATATTTGAATTCAATAGAATAACATCATAACTACATTGAAATTAGTTACGTTTACTTGAGCCAAGCAAGATTTACTTGTATCCAAGGTGCAAAGGTTGCTGTTCTGTTTATTGCTGTTTGATCCTGTAGTGCCTAAATGGCCAGTGCATTTACAGCGTACACATGTAGCATGGAGCCATTCATCTGACTATACCAAAACCAAACAGATAACAGCTAATGTATATATCATTCAATTGAGAATTCTTCTTGGTTTATGATTAAAGGAGACTTTATTTATGCAATTGTGTAAGTAAGTATTTGTTTCGAATCTAGTCGCGAAAATTGCGAAAATTAGCCCATGTATTGAACTTAAGTTTGTAGGTGTCACACACATGTATAAAGCATCTCTTATATGCTATGCATGTGCATCCTACATTACATTCAGGTATGGCGTAGCCCTGACCTAGATACGTGCATGGTAACCAGCTGAATTAGAAATATACTAGTATTATATTTGACAGTGTATATAGTAATAGTTGTCAGTACATACAGTGACTAGTAGTATACAGCCAAACTAGTAATCAAGGATATCTCGTGTGTGTGTGTGTGTGTGTGTGTGTGTGTGTGTGTGTGTGTGTGTGTGTGTGTGTGTGTGTGTGTGTGTGTGTGTGTGTGTGTGTGTGTGTGTGTGTGTGTGTGTGTGTGTGTGTGTGTGTGTAGTGTGTGTGTGTGTGTGTGTGTGTGTTGTGTAGTGTGTGTAGTGTGTGTGTGTGTAGTTGTCGTGTGTGTGTGTAGTGTGTGTGTGTGTGTGTGTGTGTGTGTGTGTGTGTGTGTGTGTGTGTGTGTGTGTGCGCGCGCGCGCGCGTGTGTGTTTTGTGCATGTGAACTTATTCCATGAAGTGGTTATGGATAGACATTTAGTCTCATTCTGAGCTTTGCAATGTGCTAACATTAAGGTAGAGAAATAATATCAACCCATACATGATGTATCTTAGCTGATTGATCATTCTGTACATTCCTATAATTTCCATGGATCAAACAAACCTGTATTTTATATTATTCTCTCGGAAAACCTCTGAACGTCTAACTGCTGATATGATAATTAATGAACCTTCAGTGATATCATGAACATGTCTATACAACCGTTGGTACACCAAGAGCGTATTAAGAAGGCCTTCTTAATACGCTCTTGATTGTATATATATATATATATACAATGATGATGATGGCAGTGTTTACTACTGTACAACTGTAGCTTTCCTTAGCTGTCTGTCATAGGATGATAATATACATGCTAAACATGATTGAGATTTATTTGTCATTGTGAATGCAAATTTATCATCCGGCCAAACATTCAATTTTATGAAATTTTAAATGTAGCCAACGTAATCGTAGTTAACTTATACTAGTAAATTAGTGTATATAGACTGAAAACCACGGATGTCTCTGTGTTAGAGGCTCGAAACCCCTGGGGCGTTTTGTGTTTGATGTTTAACTTCAATGCATATCTGAATGCCAAATGACTTTTTCGTTGTTATTAACTCACTACAACAAGCACTGCTGTGTCAGACACTTCACCACGTCTGCCTAGGCATGGTGTTCCCTGTCTGCGCCAGTCATATGCTTCTGTATGCTTCTATATTGTTACCTCCGCCCAACGGAGTTGGAGGAGGTTATGTTTTCGCTCTCGTATGTTCGTGTGTTAGTGTGTTCGTGTGTTCGTGTGTTTGTGTGTTCGCGCGATCGATATTAGCCAGCCAGCCAGCCAGCGAGTCAGCAAGCCGCGGCGTATGGCGTATGTCGTATGTCATTGGCGGTCGATAGATATCACCCAGCGAGTCAGCAAGCCAGCGAGCGTGTACATGTTAGCGAGCAGCAGCAACGAGCGGCTCAGCAAGCCAGCAAGCCAGCGTGTACATGTCAGTACGCTGGCGTATATCGTGGCTTATTCGTGTGTTCGTGAGTCGTATGGCGTATGTCGTTGGCGGAGGTATGCACTCTCCGTGAGTGCACTCTGTCTAGTTATCTACTTGTCACGGAGTGCAGTAGATACTTCATGCAACATGGTGCAATGGTGCGATGGTGCGATGGTATGTCCTTGGTGTGGGTACAGTGGCCGCTCAGTATCAACCACATGAGTTCTGTGCAGAAGTTGTATGTGTCTAAGCTTTAAAGAAGACCATGAGTGCAGTTTAATTAAAATGCTATGCACAAAACTTGTTCGAAATGTGCTGTTCCAATTTGATAAGCGCACCTGCGGTTTTAGACAAGACGGCTTCATGTGTCAGCATTATGATGAAAATTGTTGCGCATAGTCAGACTGTCTAATTAGCTGCCCGTCATATTAGGATTAACTGTAAATTAAAACGTAGCTAATTTGCAACTCTACAGTGTCAGAGTATTATAGTATTATGTATATATATATATATATATTAGAGAGAGAGATAGCAAGGGGGCACTGGGATCAAAGGAGGGCATTTTGGGGGTGTCAGGTTGAGGAGGTATGGGTTCAATCAAGTTCAGGGGGTCGTGTAGGGTTCTAAAATTCAAATTTAGAGATAAACTATAAAATTAATGTAATGTAACTGTATGAAATCGACTGTTAGAAGATGGAAATGACGTACATGAATGGGCCACGTACTTACGCATTACTATCATCGTCTGTTTAAATCCCCAAATGTGAAATCATGTAATACGACCAGGATTCCTGCGATTATTTCCTGTATACGTGGTGTAGGGGTGGCATGATCCATCGATATATTGAGGTATCGCAATACAACCCTCTACGATACACGCATCAATACGTTTGACTATTAGCGATGCACTCAGCTGCTTGCTATCAGTACTACTGAATCATTTGAAAGCATGGTACAAGTAGCAGGTAGCATGACACAATTCGCTGTTCGAATCAATAGCTGTTGTACTCTACTGATTTGTAAGCGTTAACATGATTGGGGCAGTACCGGTTAGGTGTGTAATTCGCTAGGTAGTTTCTCTTATAAGTATCGTGAGAGGTTTAGCGTTATGCGGATCATATCGTGAGTTGACTTTATCGTTCCACCTTTAATGTGGTGTACATGCATTTGTGCATGATCATGCGTGCATACGTGCGTTTGTGCGTGCATGCAAGCATTTCATATTACTTTCAGTCATTTCATTTAGTTCTTGTTACTTTACCCATAGCGGCGGGGCAGCGGCCCCCAGGCAAGCGTTGGTTGCTGTCTAGTTCCTTTTTACCCCATAACGCAGTGAAAAGGCCTTTCCGAGGATATATGTGACACGTAGCAAGTGGATGATAGGAATGATATAGAATGTAACATTTAATCTATTTGTGTACTGATCTACAGCATGACCACCTATGCATAGCTATGGAACAGTACAGAGTACGTTTATGTATGGTGTTGGTTAATCTATTCTAGGAAGAATGAGCTATGTCTAATGCAATATGGCATATTATTCCTCCTCCCTTATTTCCCAGTTGCAGCAGATGTTGAATCGTGGAAAATTTTAAATGGTCTCGGATGAAATATTGCTGAATATTAGATTCCACCAGAGTGCTACATGAATAACTGACAGCCAATTATGTTACTGCTGGCTGCTGAGTGTGTGCATCTGTGAGAGATAGCATTAACTCGAGACTACATGAGAGAAAATCGAGTTTTAATACATATATATATTTATACTATAAATATATATATATATATATAGTTCTGCTGGTGCTGGTGCGAGCTCCCTACATGGAGGCAGTTATTTTTGAGAATACCGTCGCTTTGTTATATACATCACGTGACCGCGAAGGCGAACAGTGGGAGGATGAAACGAGGTCGTCTGGCGCGGCAAAAGCACCAATTACTGGCGCCCCCTGTTGCGAATCATTTCCGACATTTTCCAGCGATGGAAGGACGGAGGGAAGGGATGATGTCAATTGCTCGGGCAAATGCTCGGTGATGGTCGTAAAAGGCAGCGTTTCCTATAAATATAACGAGAGCAATAACGAGACATGGGGAGGACGAGTGAGGGATGAATGGGTGAAAGGCACTAATGGGAGAGAGAGAGATGACCGAAAGCAAATTATTTGGACAGGACAGGAAAGGAATGGAGGGATGGGAGGAAGAACGAAATGAAGTAAGGGGAATAGAGTGATGGTAGGGAATAGAGGGAGCGAGGGAGAGAGTGAGGGAGGGAGGCGGATAGGGATGGAGCAAGGAAAGGGAGGGATGGAGGGAGGAAAAACAAAGAATTCTTTTTAAAAAACAAGGCTGATTTTAGATAGATAGATAGATAGATAGATAGATAGATAGATAGATAGATAGATAGATAGATAGATAGATAGATAGATAGATAGATTAATAGATAGATAGATAAATAGATAGATAGATAGATAGATAGATAGATAGATAGATAGATAGATAGATAGATAGATAGATAGATAGATAGATAGATAGATTGGTAAATAGACTTGTTTGAACAGCATTTTGCGATGAACTGATCTGTTCAATTAATTACTTTTATAATATCTTATACGGAATGAATATCTAATTGTTGCGAATTAGTAATTCCTCCAGCTTGCAACAAACGCGTCAAAACTAGGAGAAGAATGTGTTATTGCCACCGGATATGGAAGGAAGATGTGGAATACCTGACACTCTCTATCTCTCCTCATCAGTTCTAAGTCCCGCCAGTTATTTCAGAGCTGGACGGAGAACTGATAAGGGCAGAAGGGAATAATTTCAACGTGGGACTGGAAGAGTGAACACCTTGGAAGATTAGAGAAGACTCATTCTGTCAGCACCTCTTCTGTCAATGGCTCTCTCTATTATTGCATGTGTGAGGGAAACGTGTTTTGTGGATTGTGAAATTCAACTGTGCAAAAACTGGAGGTCGATGATAACATTGACTTTTGAGGTCAACAAAACGTTGTCCCAATAACCAGGTAATCATAATTTGTTTGTTACGTGCATGCCTTGCTTGCTCTCAATTTCCTTCTTTGTTATTGTTTACCTCACTTTATCTCATGTGAGCTGCGTAAACTCACCCCAACCTACCAGCAAAGCCGATCCACAAATAATTTATGTACAATAAAAAAGATAACCAATAGCGTCACAATATGACATATATCAGAATATATATAATTATATATTTAGAAGAATATATCATTATTAACAATAAAATATGTATATTAACGACGCAGTTAGAATGTTCAGAAAACATGATCTAGAGAAACATGATGAGGATGTTTAGAATGTTGCTGCTTCAGAATGTTCACAAAGGTCTATTAGGTAATGCCAAGGTTGATGCTGTGGTCGTATCTACTTTCACCCAATGAGTACCATTTTCCATTCATTTAGTACAAACCCTGTTGACGGCTGTTGCACAGTTTTTAGTCGTGGTGTATGTTGTAATATTGTCAAGTGTGACGTAGTCTTTAGTGTTAGTATCAATAAAATACATATTCTGATGTGACAATGACATTGTATAGTTTGAGCGTATCTTTAATATTACTCGATGATGTAGAGATGGTTCATATTTTGCTTGTATAAATAGGAGTAATAGGGTGCATGTACCGACCTCTGATACATACAAACTAATTATGAGTAATAAATGCATTGCTCATGCTATTCACTGCTATCGTCTAGTTGCCATTTGCGAAAATTATGAATTCACATCAATGCCACGAATAAACCCTTTTCATGTTATTGTATGTTCATGGTATATATATATATATATATATATATATATATAGAGAGAGAGAGAGAGAGAGAGATCCTGATATATATATATATAATATATTATTTTATATTATATCCAAATCCGTGTGCTTGCGTGCATGCATGTTAGGTTGTTTATTAAAAGTCTTTATTATTTCACAGCGTAATAAAATTATATTGACTAAAAATTTATTCAGGCATATGCTGTTGGAATTGTGTAAGAAAATAGAAGCTGAAGTATGACGTGTGATCTTTCTTAAACGCTACCTTTTGCCACGATGTAGCGCTAAGATATGTGTAATAATCAGTTCTTTCAGGCCAGAAAAATGTTAACAGCAGGCGACAAGAGTCCTGTGGGCTCCTGGTTGGATCACCCTGGTCTAGTGTATGTCGTGCCATGGAATCGAAGCCAATATTAAACCAGAATACAAATTTCATAATCACTTACCGTAGAATTATTTACTCCTGATTATACATGGTTCTGATTCAACACAACAATAGTATTAAAATGTAGATATCTATCAAGAGTCGTATATTTCATATATTCCATAGAACGAGCGTTCGAGACGTCCTCATGCGTGCGTGCGTGAGTAAAACTACTCGAATCTCTACAAGATAAAAGAAATTCTGTGTATCACCTTGAATCAATACTGACTCTGTAATAAATTATGCCAATTCGACTACGAAATCCTTGGTATTAATGATTTCGCGATTTGTAAGCTTCGGTTATTACGTGTACAAAATACATTTCACTGTAGCTCTGCAAGTCGATGCCATTTCCTAGACAATAGGTATCGCGTACGTAGTTTGCTCCGTCATTAAGGCAGAGTGCTGGTGCATCCTGTCATCTATACCGTGCTGTCTCACAGTAATGTTAGTTTGTAGCGTCGCGTCTCGTTTCATTAAAGATTGCGTGTCAAATTCCACAGGCTGTCAGTCCGTGTCTTATGCGCGAGGTTTCATTGGCTATACGTAATTAGTATGGTATAGGCTTGCGTCGATTCTAGTTCATGGGTTGTATATATAGCAAGAGTACATAATAGGAGATTATCTCCTATTATGTACTCTTGATATATAGTGTACACTTGCCACACGTGCCAAACTGTTGCGCTTGTCTTCGTATCAAAAGTCTTCGATTATATCTATTATATTTTAATGTCGTTATGATGGTTAAGCTTCCTCGTTCATGGTCCAATCTGGCTGGTCGTGGTAATCTGAGATGATAGGTTCATGAAGTGTTACGGTGATGGCTAATTTCTTTAGGATTTCGTATGGAGGATTCGCCGTCGTTGTTGTAGCTGTCCCGTCTGCCGATTTATCTGCTTGCTCGGTGCCTTGCTCGATTTTCGGGGCTAGATCTTCTGCAAGAGTAGTGGCAGTGACGTCATACGCATCGTACGTGTTGGTGGCGGTCACAGCACTAGTGACTGTGTCGTTGTCCTCGTCATCGTGTCGTTTGTCAGAGGGTGTGGAGTCATCCACTTTTGTTGTGTGTGTATATGATGACGTTTTCTTGTTTGGCAGAAGCATATTAAGTTTGGCTCCATCTGACAGGCTCGGCGAGTGTTCTTGTGTTGCAAATAATAAAGTCGTAGGAGATTCGTTCGGCGTCGGTGTTACGTAACGATAAATTGGTTGTTTCGCATAGCGACTCGTGCTCGGAGCGGAGATTCCTAGTTGTGGGTTAGCAGCTACGAATGCGCCTAAAAGTTTATCAATGTCCTTGCTCAAATCTTGCGTTTGCGGCATGTTAGTAGGTAGGCTCGCACCTAGATTGCGCAGTAGTGCCATCATACGGTTCATATGTTTGAGAGCGGTTAGAGCATCCTCCGTTGATTTTACGATGTGCAGTGGCGAGACTCTCTGCCGTTGATTGTTATTACTGGCGTAAGCACCTGTGTTCGAATTTCGATTCTCGGTCTGCTGGAATGGCGATCGATAGCCTGTGAATACAGATGAGAGGCTCATCGGCGTGGTGTACGAATTAACCGATGACACAAGGTCACCCATACGGTTTGTCCTCTGCGGTCGGCTAGAGCTATGGCGTCCTCGCGCATCGTTGTTTGATTCGGTTCGTACACGCTGCCCAAAAACGAGTCTTGGCAACTCAAATCCTAATCGTCGGGCGACATTATTGCTGCTGATTGATACCGGAACTCCTCGATGACGAGCGGTGACAGGTGTGATCGTGCTCGGCTTCTCAAACGCGGCTGCGCTGTCTCCCCGTTGATTAGCAATTAGCTGAGCTAAAAGCAGGCGCAGCGGTTCGCGAGACTCGGGTCTTGTCAGCATCCGACGAGTCGTCGCTGCTGCGGCGACATTTGCGCTCTCGTCACTAGCTGCTCGATTTATTTGACAGTTGCACAGATGTGGCTGGAGAAAAAAGCCAAGGTGCATTTATTCTACTACCTCGTCCAGTAAACGTGCAAAGAATTATCATCGGGGCAGAGAAAGAAATTGTATGATTAGATGGAAAATTGTTACGCGGTGTTAAATATAATTGCGTGCTAGATCTCCAATTTTAATTTATGGTACTTGTGTTTTCAATACTTATCACATTGTATAAACTACTATGATATTCGCTTTGCCTATCCAGCACGTAATTTATCATGGACTTATATTTGTTATATAATGAGCGCATGCCATGCCATACAAGCACTAATATGCTTACAACATTCTTTTGAACTATATAATAGATTTCACGAGAAAGAATACCATAAACGGTAGAGCTTCTGAGCAAACGCTCGTAAAAGCTAGTACTATTCAATTAGATTAATTACTGGAACTAAATTAACGAAAAGGTTTTTGTTGGACTATTTATCACTAGAATAATGAAAGTGTATTGTGCACTTGGATGATCAAGGTTTCTTTGGTTAATTTGGTAATAAAACGCGCACGCACGCACACGCGTGCACCAGGCACACGCACGCGCACGCACGCGCACGCACGCATGCGTGCACGCCCTTACGCACGCACAATGTATAGGTCATACATAACCTGACAATTATGACACGTTACAAGAATATTCCAGATAATAGTCAGAAGTTGCGGTACGCGTGCACCGGATACCATAGGACTAGGAGGCCCAGTAGAGACTAAACAACTTACCGCGTAGGCAATCGAAAGCCAGACAACGACTAATTGCGAAACTTTCATCGTGTATGCTTAGCACTCCTGAAATGAAATAACACCACAAGATAAGTTATTTATCCGAGACATCAAAAATTTTCAGAAAAACGGACTGTTTTGTATGTTTCATAAATAAGGTCTTGGAATACATTCGAGTCATTTTAAATCCCATCGCGTGCTGTATATTCATTGTATTCAGAATTAGTATAAAATAAAGGTAAGGCTACTTGCTACACACTTGCATGAAGCCACACCATTTAAACTATAATAGAAATCAAAGTAGGTTTGGTACCACGTACATTCCGAAACATTTGATGTCCAGCGGTGGTCGGTATTGCAAGTAAAAGCTAAAATACCTAAATGCAACTGTCCCCTTATCTCGGTCATCGGACACTTATTCGACTTCGCGGGACCCTCCTAAAAACCTGCCCTCCGGAGGAACCCTCCCGAGTATTGCGACTCCAACGTTGAGAAACGCTGTTTTAGCTAGACGCTAGAGTGATTTATAGTACTTTGTAGTTCGTTAATTAATTGATAAAGTTAGTGTCACTGATGGTTCTACATGATAGTTGGTACTATACGGGCAGCTATGTACCAGGTGTCTAATAGTCACAGGTGAATTGGTTTCTCGTCTCGCGTGATGTAGGTCTAGAGAAACAAGTTAGAGCTAGTTGCGTAGGTTTATTGCGCCCGTTGCACCCGTTTATCTTAGGAGTTATGTGAAAAATATTACTTCCATACCGTACATACTATAATATGTATTCTTCTGCGATATTCAAAAATATCACACCGTTATCACTCTATCTGGCTGAGAAATACGAATGCCTAAAAGTTTAAAATGCTAACGCAATTCCTCGTAATAAAAACACAAGATTGAAATATAATTATTAACGGGAAAGTAATATATTAAACTGAGGCAACAGCATGTTTGTCGTCAAATACTCTGAAACTGTATATATATTAGGTAAATCACGACCACATAACAAATGTAAATTCATACGTTGTATGGCTCGTGAAAGTTAATGTAGGCACATGTCTGCAAGCTCTAAGGTACAATGTCTATTCTTTAATATCAAATAACCCCCATAGTTCGTGCTTACCTAATTGCTAATCTCAATGTATCTTATTAACGTCATAATAACCTAAAAATTGGTAATATCTTTACCTAGATTATGTTAATTATATATACTAACAGTTAAACTGGCCCTCGCAGTAATCTCTGATCACCGCTGCGAGAAAAACCGACCTCTTACATAACTCATCTTCGGAATATCACAGAGTAATCGGTATTTTTTGTGTTATGTGTGATATTGCAAAACGCAGCGAAACGGGCACTATATGTGGTTTACTGCGTGCGTAATTGAACCCGGAACCCCTAGGCCATGTGTGAAGTTCCGTTCCGCTCAGTGGCGAATACAAGGTTTGAGTTGTGGGCGCTGTTACACATATCGGTCGTTGCATACGCGCGCTGGTAAGATACGCTCGTACGGGACACGCGAAGCTGTCCCAAATCCTGGTCGTCGGACGACATTTTTGTTACGGATTGACACCGGAACTCCCCGAAGACGAACGGTGACAGGTGTGGTCGTGCTCGGCTTCTCAAACGCGGCTGCGCTGTCTTCCCGTTGATTAGCAATTAGCTATGTTGGCAGAGTGAGGGATATGCAAATAAATCGAAGCTGTCCTAGTCATTTACTGTTATTGACCCGTAGATCGACAATACTCATCAGTGGTATAATAATAATAATAATAATACACAACTCAACATTGGTTCCTATATCAAGGTAGTAGTATACAAAATATTTTTATCTCGAGAAAAATGTAACTTTTACGGAGCTTAAAAAGACGAGGGGGCATGCTTGTTTGTGTGATGCCCATGAGAGATATTTGTATTGTAGCACACTGTAAATATAATTAAATTGTGTACACCAGCATTAAAACTATTAAGGTAGATCTATATAATTGTCTATGACTATCTTGTAGATCTAAATCTCGCACGTGACTCAAATGATGTGAATTTTCTAGTGCTGCAATTAGGAAAATGTTTCTCAGCAGAATTTTCCCAATTCATCATTGACTTATTATTGGGTCATTACATTGAAATTGGTTACCACGACACTCTACGCGAACTGCCAGCTGCTTTGGTGACAGTCTGGGGCGATTGGTTCCCCGGGTAACATTTTTTTAGAGAAATGGTGTGAAATACCCATAGAAATATAGAGACACTATATTATATAGTCTACTATATTATTTCTATAGCAATAACGCTGCTGCCAATATTTAAACTGCTATAGAATATTTTAATTTATACGTGTTTACGTCAGTCACATCACATAAATTGCAGCTCTAAAACGTGGTTTCTGTACGTGGCTCTTTGGTAGAGGGAAACTGAGTCCTGCCTCACGAAAATAATTGAAAGAATGGTGTGAAATATCGAAATCTCTTGCATTCTAGACACCGATTTACCCACCATGCCACAGCGCATTTTACCTGTTCACAAATAAAACAACAACACCAGTTTAATGAATACTTTAAAACCTCCGTGTGAGAGTATGTATCGCATGTTCTTATCGTATCTTAGTGGGGTCTAGGGGCATGCTGCACAAAAATTCCGTGACGGAATGTTGTGAAACCACGGAATTCTCGGTAATCTATGCTCAAAAACCGTCTCCGAAGCTAATTTTTTACCATCATGTCAGTTATTGTACGAACTAAAAATGCATTTTTTACCAAACCAGTTTAGTCATTACTTTTAAATCTTTTTGTGCGCACACCCGCATGGCCGGCGTAGGGAAGGAATTCTAAAACCACTAATAACACCGATTTCCTTGCATGCATATGATACCGTACTGTTTGTGCTCGCATGAAGAAATCGCATGTGAAATGTCCTTTTGTTTCCGCGATTTTCACGTCGACATGAAATTTTCATTACTTTTTAATCTAATAACTCCAAAGTGCATAATCCACACTGGATGACTCTAAACAGCTGTTCAATGTTTGCACGCCAGTGCTTCCGGTGTGCAGCTCGCAAAGGTAACAATCCGACTGTCCTTGGGAACTGAAATATTCCCCGAGCGCCAGTTTGTGAGAAAGGCTGGATTAGGATATAAAAACTACTCACACAATAAGGAATACCTACACAATTTAGTATATCTATGATTAGTTGTGATACTGCTAGAAATAACTGGTGTGTTGAATCGCAGTGCCATATTGGCCGAGAGGTAGAACACTAGGCTGACCATACTCGTAACCACGAGACAGCGAGACCCGCAGTGAAGCCTGCCTCCGCACAATATATATATATATATATATATATATATATTATAGTAACGTAGCAAAACCACAGAGTGCTATTGCGTAACACAGAGATGTAGATTGCTAGGGAAATAGGAGCGACAACAACGTAATAAACAAAGACGTCATGCGACTAATAACGACGTTGAGTTCATTAGGAGATGTGATATCATTGATGGCGTAATTTTCTTTGTTGCGGTTTCTAATGGATGTGACAACAGTAAATATTCATAAGTAATTATAAGTAGAGGGAGATGGCAACGGGCCAGAGCCAGGGGTGTTGCACAATCAACACGCTAAATTCGGAATGGGCTACCGATCAATACAAGAGCAGGCAAGAGCAGGATTTGACCACGCGGAGGTCGAAGAGGGAATAGTCTCCCCCTACATAAAGAGCTGTGATCAGGAGAGGAGGGGAGAGAGATAGAGGGGGCAGGGGAATGTATAGAGAGCGGAGAAGAGAGAGAGATGACGCTCTCGGTCATGTAACAAATATATGGAATAAACCTGCCTATATTATACTTCACTGACGTGCACCACAGATACCGATCACAAAACCTTTCTACAATATATATATATATATATATATATATATATATATATATATATATATAATATTCAAGTGAATTCTCCCGGGTGTCAGAGTTGTTGCGCAAGTTATGGCACCGCGCGGTAACGGTGTACACGCCGACTGGACTATTGCGCCGCTAATGCTGCTGGTTTCCTTTCTCACCCGACCATGTGCTAACGTCATGCATGTCATCAAGAGCGATTGATGTCATAGCATACCATATAGCTCGAAGCTATGGCACAGCGCACGCGAACCCTGGTCCAGCTGCCTTGGCGGTGAGAAAAAACGCCCTGTACGGGAGCGTTGTTATTGTCACTACAGTGACGTGCTATTGTTATTGATAACGTACAGACGCACGGGCGGACGGGCAGATACTGTCGCCATTCGAAGATAAAATGGGACGATTTCTGGTGAAAATCGATCTCGCATCGACATCAAAATCGAATATCGGTCTGCATAGCCCTGCCATTCTCTAAGCTGTTACAGTTATCCTTTGCCAGATAAAGCTCCAGACGATGAGAATGAATTTTTTTTCTAGAATCTTAAATCGTTACCAGACAGGACATTATTCTTGTATCGGTTAGAAATTAGTGTAAAGCAAATTTCTTAAAGGTCACACGACGAGTATAACTGTCTAAAAAGTAACATTATCTAGATTACCTACATCTGACGCTATCTTCCGGGAGAAAAAGAAGGTTGTCGTAGTAAAATTTGGCAGAAATAGGCTGGATGTACCCAATCGACTTTTAACTGAAAACTTGACATGTCGAGTAGGTTGATAAACTTTTAACTGAAAAGTTGATATAGTAAACATAAATGTTTCAGCGCTTAACTAGTGGCCGTCAATAGTAATACCGTATATATAGTTGATGGAATTGGACGTGTTCTGTTTTTTTCGCGCTCAGCTTTTTGTCAGCAAGTTGGTCTACTCACAGCGTCGTTGCGAAGAATGCGGCTCGGTCGGTATTCCGTCGTCGCCAGGATACAGCCGACATGCGAGTCGTTAACTTTTGACCGTTGTTGTTCAGTTTACGCGCACCTTCGGGGCCAGTGTGTTCGTGGTTGCTCGTGGATTGCACGCAATGCGAACATCGCGATGCATACTCGAACATGAATAATCGATACATCGAACATGAGAAATTGATAACCCGCACGCTGCAAAGGCTATATACATGCATATATATATATATATATATATATATATTACAGCATACCGATGCATTGACGGGTAAAAGTTAATATTATTTTACTGACCTCTGGGCTAGCTGGTGTGGATAATTCCTCAAATGATAAGTATGTAAATTAGCAATTATGTTCATTACTCTGCGAATGCCTATGAATATTTTTTATTTAGTATCTTTATTCAGGTATATGTCTCAGAAAGCCAAAGTTCCACTAATAGACTAGAGGGTGTAGGCAACCCTGCCTTTCTCCTCCCTTTCTGACCTTCCCATGGATGTGCATGCAAGAATATGTATCAATTGCCCACACGCGACCAATCAATTTGAAAAGTTGAAAAGGTCGATCGAATCGCAATCGATAGTGTAAACGCGCCGAACATCAGATAGAAATAAGTTGCTGGGCAGCTGAAAAATTTATCAACTCGTCAACCGCTTAACTAAAATTCTATAGTGTAATCTCAGCTATACGCAAATCGTCTGAGATCACGTATAGTCGTGCACAACGTACAAGCTAACTTCTCAGTTATGGTATTATTATTTATTCAAACAGTTAAGTGCCCATTCAGTTATTCAGTTACATCTTTTTCCATTTGTATTAGAATGTGACATATGGAAGAAAAAAAATAATTGCGTGACATCTACTACATGGGCTGCTTCTTTGTAGCCCGTCATTACAGACAACTGAAACATTAAAGTGATTATGTCACCGTAAATAGTAACAGTTAAAAAATTATGTCTACTTTTTCACAAAATGTAAGTGATTCTGTTCACTTATATGGTTAAATTGCTGCATTATACTTCCTATTTTGCTATTTCGTTCCATGTGAACAAACACTCGTGACTCATACATAGCCCATCGCAAGCATTTAATGTCGTGATCAATATATCAAATCGCCCAGGTATTTTGGATTTTTAACTAGTTGAGAAACAATCTTATCAGGTAAGAATTTGAGAATACATTAATTTTTTAGTCCCGTTAGTACTTACTTTTCATGTAAAAAAAATTGCAACAGAAATATTACAAATATACACTATAGAAAATTCGTGACGTAGTCAATTTAACATGTATGAAAGCATATCGGCTATAGTGTATGCCTGTACAAAAATACTATAAAATGTAAAAATTTAGTACCCGTTTACTATCTTTATACGCAAATCGCTGATTCAGTAATGTTAGAAATAACTACTATATAATTTTGTCTATTTTCTATGTTTGTGCACCGATACTAGAAAATAAAAAACCCATATCCAACCTTACCGTCTACGTTGCACGTGTACACGCGATAGCTGCAGTAGACTTTAAGGAGCGAGAAGCGAAGACAGATTGACTAGAGATACGTGACTCGCCTAATGTAACGCTATTTCTGACCCAATTGCTCTTGGGGTCCAGTTTTTTGGTGCAAAACTTAATTGTCGCCTCAAGTGCCTAAACCATTCGTCACTTTAACGCATTACGGATATATTCATGGAACGTTATCCCTTGATGTTTGCCGCTGCTTGAACGTCAGGCACACACAAGCACACGCACGTGCACACGCACATGTACGCGCACGCACACGCACGCTTCCGAACACAGGCACTTGGAACATCTCAAAAAAAGAAGGTAAATAAACAGGAAATGTATTTACTACCAAAGTTTTCTCTACTCTATTTCGCCTATAATCACCTGTAAAGTCTAGTCTAGTCTAATCTAACCTAGTCTAGTCTAGTCTAGTCTAATCTAATCTAGTCTAGTCTAGTCTAGTCTAGTCTAGTCTAATCTTACTTAGTATAGGCTAGGCTAGTTTTGTTTAGTTGTTTAGTCTAGTATAGCACTATATAATATATTATATATATATATATTATATAGTATAGTCTAGTATAGTTTGTATAGCCTAATCTAGTCTAGTCTAGGCTAGCCTAGCCTAGACCGTGCCTTTATCGGTGTGTGTGTGTGTGATGGTGTGTGTGTGGTGTGTGTGTGTGTGTGTGTGCGTGTGCGTGCGTGTGTGTGTGTATGTGCGTGCGTGTGTGTGTGTGTGTGCGTGCGTGCATGCGTGCGTGCGTGTGTGATGGGGCAGGTCGGCGGTGAGCAGTGCAACCGTACTAGACAAAAATCTCTTGGTTCAGCCAAGGCGTATCTGGGTACCGCTCGAAATTACCCCCCCCCCTTCCCGAGGTGATCGCGCCTAGTTTGAGAACAAGTGATCTAGCGTTTTAGTTATCGTTTTTCGTCTTTATGGGCGATTTCCTGAAGTTTTACGGAATAGTTGGTAATGCGCAACTGTCGTAATTTGCAGGTCGCACTTCAGCAGACGGTCTTCCGCAGGCAGCTCGACGTTTAGCGACAAATGAATGCGGATGTTTACTGCGCTGTTGTTAATTACTGTTTCATTATGATCCATCGTTGCCGTTTGTGATAGGTGCACACACTGCACAGTTGTACGGATGTTTTTTGGTCCCGAGGTCGGCCCGTTCAAAGACATGCGTCTAAACAGACGAATTGTTCCGACCTGTGATTGGAGGATAAAAATAGAATTCGGGACGTTCTGTTTTGGCATTTAGCCTATGAGCAATACCGCGCGTACATATTTGCTAATTAATTAAGCTAATCGTGGTTCAATAAACTCAAAATTCACGGAGATTATAGCTAAGACATGTGTCTATAATAGCTAAAATATATAGCAATGTAACTCAAATCGTTCGTGCCATATGATAGTTAGTACACTTTCCTACCGGTCATAGCGTAATTTAGTGTATGCGGCGGGGTATGCAAAATGATAACGAAACGTCACGAATTCAATTTTTATCCTCCAATCACAGGTCGGAGCAATTCCTCTGTTTAGACGCATGTGTTCAAAGAAGTTCAAATGTAACAAGCATAAACAAAATAATTAATATTGGCCTGATGGTATTATTTTGATGCACAGGTTCCCCAATAGCTAGCGTTTTATCTCGCGAAATGTCACTAAGAACAGTTTCCAGACGTTCGTTATAACGTGTTCCCAGATGTTCGTTCTGCTTGTTGTTTATGCACAGCAGCGTGCGTGTACAGCGGTGTACTTATGTGTTGCAGAGGAGCATTGAACGGCATTTAAGGAAATTATCGGCAATAATAGCTAGGCGAAAGAAAGTAGAGAAACATTAAGACTTTGGTAGTAAAAACATTTCGTGTTTATTTACCATATTTTTTATTGAGACGTTCCAAGTGCTAGTCAGGTTCACTATGTCAATAAATTAACTTTCGTTCAGAAATATGGTAGATTAGCAAATCTATGCATTTTTGGAAAGGTTATAACATGAGGAATTCGAAAAACAATGTTTACATTTGCGGAGATACCGGTATGGCCGCCATTTTGGATTTTCAAAATGGCCGCCATAAAATACATATTTGGCCGTATTTCTGCCTCTAATCACCCTAAAAACTTTTTAAAATATGGTTATCCTATGTTTTCAGGGACAAGGAATCCAATGAAAGTATCGAATAAGTGTTATGGAGAACAGTAATACAAAAATCAAAGATTTTAACTTGCAAAAATCTGTCTTTATATTCGCGAAAGTGGCATAATGAAATACATGTTGTTAACAGGCAGTTAATAACGTCAAGATGTGTCAATCATTCATATCATCTTAGACAGGCATCAAACTTATAGCTAGTAAACGACAGCAAACATACACTGGCAGTCTGTAACATACACACATGTTTACAGAATATGCCATTTAGAGTTCATCTTCACTGTCCTGCGTGTCATAGCCGACAATACAGTCCGCATCGTTTTCACAGTCCGTTCCACACAAGCAAAGGTCGGTGCAAGTTAAGTCATTTCTTCTACATGAGCACCTCTGGGTTGAGCAATTAGCTTTACAATGACTGTGGTGCTTGTAGAACTTGGGTGGTGATAGGTAGTATGTGACCTTTGTCGTCCTGATGGTAGCCATGTTTGTGTGGGTCGAACAGCTGGCCTGGCACCAAACTCTACTCTGTATTCGCACACGTTCGATATGCTCCTCAAGGGCACCAGTTGTTGGAGGCAACTTGTTACTTTCTGCCGGATGTTTGCAAAACAGATGCCATCTGAGGTCAGGGATACTTGCGATCTGAATACCTTTTGGGCAGTACGCTAAGCATACAAAGCTGGCCAATATGTCTTTCACCTCCTGCATTAGATCGTCGTCCTCTGGTAGTTTTATTAGTGCTTTGACTATGTTCCTTTCAGCCTTGATGTAGTGTTGAAACCATTTCGTTTTACCTACTCCTGAGAATCGACCGACATTGTCTGCCCCAGTGAATGCGTGGAATACAGGTAACGCTGTTGTCTTGTCTCTTCTTAGCGCTCTCCAGATGGGTCCTACCTCCACCATACCTGATACCATGGCCATCGATGTGTGTTTGCAGAGCTTGTCATACTCGTAGTTCTCAATTGCATGCTTCTGATCGATGTCACGGCTTGATCTGGCTAGTACCATCAACCGACCGTACAGATCT
>NW_014577328.1:6235-10837 GCF_000485595.1 Priapulus caudatus | reverse complement strand
AGAGCTGGTCACCTTCAGCAGCAAAGGGATTGCCGTGACTCAGTATAGCAGCCTTTGTGCGATCAACGTTGTCATGCGCTTTCCTAACAGCACTTGGTTGAACATAATGATGCTCTTGTGGCTTGTCTACAGCAAGATTGAATTGGCCATTGAATTCAGCTGAAAGACGTGACATCTTAGGAGTGGCCAAGAAGAACCGTTGATGAGCGTTCGCATTATTGGGAATGCTAATTAACCCAGAATGTATCTTCATCATCCTGTTGAGTTGTTCACATGTGTGATCTGCTCCAATCGAGACAAATGAAATCGTACTCTTGGTCACAGATAAGTTTTCATCTTGAAGTTCACGCCAGGTTTCTGGATGGCTTGTCTTCAACTCATGCATGTGCGATGTAACGTGGCCAGAGGCGCTTGTATATTATTCGATCCATGGCGAAGAATAACTTGCTTAGTGCCTCCCCAGCTTGAAGGTGGAGAACGAGATCGGAATTCCTGGATGCCTCATAAAAGTGCAAGATGGGTTCATTCCGGTGGATGTAGTTCATCAAAAACTTGAACATTGCATTTGAGGATTTCTGCGCTTCCCACATTTTTAGCTGTTGAATGGGTTGTAGTAGATCGTCATTGGTCCTTGTCACGCTTTCTGGATTTGAGCTTCTGTCAACTGCTGATTTTGCTCAAGCTTTCTGAACCTTATCTGCTGGTTCTACGCAAATGGCTTTAAGGTTGGGCTTCTCTGTGAAGAACTGTTCCAGGACAAGTTCATATAGAGCCATATAAGTGTGGATGTGTGCACGACGAGTTCTCTTGTAGTGGGCGCACTTGAGGATCTGTCTGGTTGTGGCAGAGCCGTATACGTCAGCCTCAATCCACGCATCATCTATTCATGAGTTTTCTATGGACGTTTCCAGATCTCTCAGCGCAGCCATCACAGCATGTAACTGACCCAGTCTGGGGACAACTGCTCCTTTCAGATCAAGTCTTGAATCCAGTAACTGCACTACCTTCTCGTACAGTGCCATGTCGAACGAAATCACTGTCGGGTATTCTTCACCAACGACCAACGTCTTCAATTCGGATGCTTGGAGAATGACAGTCAGCATAGTAGGCCCCTCATGTGCAACTTCTGCAGCAGCTATATCAAGTCATGCACGATGNGATGTAACGTGGCCAGAGGCGCTTGTATTTTATTCGATCCATGGCGAAGAATAACTTGCTTAGTGCCTCCCCAGCTTGAAGGTGGAGAACGAGATCGGAATTCCTGGATGCCTCATCAAAGTGCAAGATGGGTTCAATCCGGTGGATGTAGTTCATCAAAAACTTGAACATTGCATTTGAGGATTTCTGCGCTTCCCACATTTTCAGCTGTTGAATGGGTTGTAGTAGATCGTCATTGGTCCTTGTCACGCTTTCTGGATTTGAGCTTCTCTCAACTGCAGATTTTGCTCAAGCTTCCTGGACCTTATCTGCTGGTTTTACGCAAATGGCTTTAAGGTTGGGCTTCTCTGTGAAGAACTGTTCCAGGACAAGTTCATATAGAGCCATATAAGTGTGGATGTGTGCACGACGAGTTCTCTTGTAGTGGGCGCACTTGAGGATCTGTCTGGTTGTGGCAGAGCCGTATACGTCAGCCTCAATCCACGCATCATCTATTCATGAGTTTTCTATAGACGTTTTCAGATCTCTCAGCGCAGCCATCACAGCATGTAGCTGACCCAGTCTGGGGACAACTGCTCCTTTCAGATCAAGTCTTGAATCCATTAACTGCACTAGCTTCTCGTACAGTGCCATGTCGAACGAAATCACTGTCGGGTATTCTTCACCAACGACCAACGTCTTCAATTCGGATGCTTGCAGAATGACAGTCAGCATGGTTGGCCACTCATGTGCAACTTCTGCAGCAGCTATATCAAGTCATGCACGATGTCCCGGCCACGGCCGAGACCCGCAGTGAAAGGGTTAATATATGCTATATACTAACGGATTTTTGTTTGTTTTAATAACAATATTTCCTGAAAAATACCAAGTGTTACAGTTAGAAGTTTGGTTATGTCACCAATAGATTCCTTGTCCCTGAAAACATAGGATTAGCATATTTTAAAAAGTTTTTAGGGTGATTAGAGGCAGAAATACGGCCAAATATGTATTTTATGACGGCCATTTTGAAAATCCAAAATAGCGGCTATACCGGTATCTCCGCAAATGTAAACATTGTTTTTTGGATTCCTCATGCTATAACCTTTCTAAAAATGTATAGGTTTGCTAATCTACCATAATTCTGAACGAAAAAACATAGTGAACCTGCACCGCACAGAACACACCGCTGCCGCTTAAGTACAGCGCTGTATGGATACGCTGTACAATGGTCCGTAGTAATTAATTAGACTAATCGTGCTTCAATAAACTTAAAATTTACAGCGATTATAGCCAAGACATGTGTCTATGTGTATCTAGATTTCTAGAAATGAAACTCAAATCGTTCGCGCCATATGATAGTTTAATTGTACACTTTCTTACCGCCCATAGCCGTATTGTATTGTATTTGTTTTGTTCATATTAAATTCTAATCTTTTTGATTCAGCTAATCTGGAGCATGACAGCGATTTTTGTTACTGTTTTATAATTTCCAATTCCTAGAATATCGTCCATATATAATCATTGTCATCTTCTAAAAAGACAGACCATCCGCTGACCGCTGTGGAGACGTGCGCCGGGCCTCGAATTTGGCGCACGTCTCCACTGCGGACAGCGCTTCATACTTGAACATCCCCGCTGTATCGTGCGCATATCCCGCGGAACTGCGCGTCTCATCCGCGCGCAGCGCTTAGGATCAACAGCAAAGCTGTGCCACGCAATTGAGAAATTGTTCTATCTCTTCTGTTGTGATATTAAGTTCTCTTCCAGCTTTCTGCATTGCATACATATTTGTTTGCTCGCATATGTGAGTAATCATTGCATCATCAAAAAACAAACTGAAATATTGTTGTGGTGACCATTCTTCCGCTGGTGGAGCTGAAAAAGCAGGTCCGGTGTATTCAGTGTTCGGAATTTGGAGGTCAACTTTTTTCCACTTGGAGACTTTCGCTTTATTTTTTGTTTTCTTTGGCTGTTGAGGAGCTGGAGCATCCCCCTCATCATCATCCCCATCATCATCGTCATTCCCATCATTATCTTCATCTTCAGCAACGTCATCTTCAGCTGCATTGTCATGTACTTCATAGTTCAAAGTGCGGCGGTGGCGGCCTAAGCCAACATTTTCTGCATTTTCTGAATCAGAATCGTCTGGATCATCGGGTCCATACGATTCATCATCATCATCCTGTTCGTCATCCAATATTCGTCCTTTGATATATCGGAGACATTTCCGTCAGGCAGGTAAAGCATTTCAACGACATCGGCTGTAGTGAGTCGCTGAGATGCTCTAGGCCGGGGCATCTTGTATGCTGAAAAGACAAAAATAAAACCCTGATATAAATTTTATTTGGAATCTTACAATTTATACCTAGGAAAATAATGAATAAATTCTGGTCAGATAATCTGCAGTTCTAAACTGCAGATTAGTTGAACAGAATTTATTCAATAATTAGCCAGAAAAATAGAATTCTCAGCCACACCGATTATTTGCCAAAATTCAGCAAAAATGTTGACAAAAGCCGCCATTGCAGCAGCTCTGCAGTGCATGGAAGCATGGAACTCAAAGGAATTCTAATGCTAAACTGTTTAAGCTAGCTAAGCATCATTATCACAAAGTATAAAGGCTAGCAAAATAACTTGGCAAAAATATCAATATTGATGTTATACTTCCAAAAATTCCCAATGTTGTTCAGCAACAACACCAACAAAAATCAAGTGCTGTAAAAAAATTTGATTTCAATTACTCAAAACAGGTAAACTCTCCAATATATGTATTGCACTAAAGTAAGACCTATAATCTCCTACGGCATATACCTTGTTTTCCTGCTCACAATTTTCTAATTTTTTTCCGTCAATGGGGGCAGCCATGTTGTGACGTTATCACATAAGCTTGTCTAGGAAGTGCTGCTATCTGATGATAAATTCTAACACTAATAATGTTGTCTATCAACATCATAGGGAAACAAAACAACTTTAAAAACAATTAACCCCTTACCCCAACGTAGAAACCTTGTTGTTCAGGAACAATCCTGGGGTTGAAAGGGTTTTAACCCTAACTCTAACGCTGAGAGGGTTTATGTCCCCCGGGGTACTGCCGGAACGTACCCTGGGTACGGTCCGGTATACCGGAACGTACCATGGTAAGCTATGCTCATATGCCGAACCGTACCTACGGCCTACTCCACTTAACGAGTCTAAGGAGTCCGCCCTAACGCCTACTTCCTAACCCGAACCCGCACGCCTTAATCCTAACCTATGCCTAACCCTAAACGGTCATGATCAAATAGTGGGGGGGGGGACCAGGGTACGTTCGCGGTATACGGAACGGACCGTACCAGGTACGTTCCGGCAGTACCCTGGGGACATAGACCTTATTAGGGCAACTCTGACCCTAACCTAACGCTAACGCCCTAAGCCATATCGCTAGATTAGTTACCAGGGTACGTTCCGGTATAACGGACCGTATGC
>NW_014577328.1:0-5713 GCF_000485595.1 Priapulus caudatus | reverse complement strand
ATAGACCCTATGAGCTATAAGTGTGCGTGTCTCGACCCTTGTACCGCCCTTCACCCTCCTGTCCTGTTTCGCCAGCATCCAACTCTCGCGTCCCGTCTTTGCATGAATTCCGGCTGCAGCAGTCCACTCCATGTATGTGGGAAAAAGGGGTTACCAGGGTACAGGGCTGCCAACTCTCACGCATTCGGCATGAGACTCACGCAATTGAGGCTAATCTCACGCTCTCACTCCGGGTCTGCTAATTCTCACGCATACAGAAACAAACTATAATCTCCCGTCCTTGGCTTTTAACTACAAAGTTCGAAATTCCACATGTACGTCCGAAGATGCGCCTTCTTTATTTATTATAAACGCGTGCTTATGAGCGTGTGTGTGCGATTAACTGAAAATGATACAAAATACAAGAATCGTAAGACAAATGTAAACTATAGACATTCAAACCAAGATGGCTAGAGGAACGAGGCGCCGGATTATAAGAGCGAGGGTATAACATAACATTCACTTCTAAACCGAAAGGATAATGGCCCCCAGAGCTACATAGTTACATGCTTCATACAGCAAAGGATTACACCCGTTGACAGTTTAACACTGCGCATGCGCTTAACCCAAGGTCAAAGGTCGGGAGGAGTTTCCGTCCCAGAAAGCGCGAGTAAAATGCGCGAACAATGGCGTTAACGTGTAGTGTGAAGGGCTGTTCAAACGAATCGTATTGGCTTAAGAAAGACTTTTAGAGCATGCATTGACCATAATTTAAATGTATCAAGTGTCAGGTCATCCATTATCGGTGCTCTATTCCCTGCTACGTGCACTGTTCTTCGACACAAAGGTGAGCGACCTGCGTATGCAAGGCAGATAACGCATCGAGATAAACAATATGGCGGAGTTTACTCGCACATCCGGGCTCTCGCGGAGATGCGTAGCTAATGGCGCAGAACATAGGCGCAGAACTGTCAATGGGTGTATTCTTGATCTCGAGAATTTGCACGTTAACTCGATAGAAAATTGCTTACTAACAGTGCAGGGTATCTTACAACCAAATTTGCCTAACGGATTAACCAATAACGCTTATACTCTAGAATACTTACAGGACTATTTGTGGTCTGTTATATTGCGGGAAAATTACATTTGGATTAGAACCACAGAAATAGAATAGAAGTAGAAGGCTCATACCCAGGCGCGCAGCGTCGCCAGTTTCTGACAACTGTCACGTGACCAGCGCCATATTGGTGCAGTCAGCCTGCTTAGGGATTGTCTATATTCAAGCCGGTAAGGGAGATGACGGTACGCATATATTTGCTAATATTTTGACTAATCGTGCGTCAATAAACTCAATATTCACAGAGAGTATAGCTAAGACATGTGTCTATAGGTATCCATAATATATTATGCAAATGATCTCCCGTACCGGCTTGAGTAAAGAAGATATTATGCAAATGATCTCCCGTACCGGCTTGAATAAAGAAAATATGATAAGAAAGTAGTAGTTGAATGCCAAAGTACCCGGCGTTAATTTTAATTACAGAAAAACATGCATGGATGCGTTTTCCTATAGATTTTAAACACTGCTTTCTTACAGAGGTAAAATTAAAATTGACAACTGCTACTGAATGGATTGTTGCACATGCTGCTACTGAAATAAAATTTGCACTTAACTATATCCACATTGGCAAGAAAATAAGACAAGATTTTATGTAGCTAGGTTCGCACTTCAGCTTCCCCAGGCCCAACTAGGAACTAATTTAATTATGCTTCTAAGATAAATACAATACATTGTACGGCGAAGAAAAAGTCATTTGTGTATAATTCCATTCAATCACAATATTTTAACGACTTGTAACTGTGCACAACTTAGGTTCCTTATTCTATTATTTGGTATTTCAAAACATAGACCTTGGCGGCGCCGTTGATTTCTTCTAGACAAGCGAGTTTGCATCCTTCTTCCGTTCACGCCTGAATTATTTCTCGTACATAGGCTCATAGACTGCGCCGCACGAGCGCCCGCTTGGAGGGATTTTCAAGTATTTTCAACGCGTAATCAAGTATCGCATTCAGCCCTAGCGCTAGACTGCTCCGCGTAGAGAGTTCCACACGCGACTGCCACTAACCCTATAACTTTAGCTGCTACGCAAGATACTTGGCCGAGCTTACAGGTCACTGTACCAGCTCTACCTCGAATCGTGACGCTGCATTCAATTATCGTAGCACACTTAGCTACCCCGACGTTGACCTTGCCTAACGCCGCTTGATTTGCGGAGTTTGTACACTGAGACATTACCACATAGATGTTATCTAGAAAACCGACTGGCCCCTCCGTACCGTGCGAGGTTTTTATCGAGCCCTTGACCCAGCCGCTGCCCCTTGCGACGCACCTCCGCGAGCACATGTGCGTGGCCGTGCCCAGTTTCTACACGTAGCGTAATCCCTTACAATACGCCGCTCATCACTGCACACACAAATATATGTATATGCACAAAGCTTTTACAAAGATCGCGCCAGCACACATTCCAGCCTTCCTCCTCCCCGCCGACGTGCGGCGGCACCTCCGCCGCGCACGGCGTCCAGACCATGCTCTATATTCCAACAAACGGCTGGCTCCGGGGAGTTTTTGCGCCCGCCAGAACTTTCGTATCATAAATAGATTTTGTATTTATTTAGATCTACATTTTAGTGAAACGCAATGCAAGTGCATGCTGTGTGCTGCTGCGCTAGCATGATGCATGTATATATATACCTTAAGTAACCCAAGGCGGGCTCCTCGCGCACACACTACACCTAACCGCGTGCGAGAAAGAAGAAAAGACAGTAGACCAGTGACGAGAACCCCAGATAACGGCACCGAAAATACGGCACGCTGACGGTACGTACGCGGCCGCATGGCGCCAGACAGGGCATCACATTCTTGTCTAACAAAACTCAATTCTGTCCACAAAACTCAATGTCTCGTCAATCCGTACCACAAAAACTCAATTCTTGTAAACACACAACTCAATTCTGTCAATCCTGCTCACAAACTCACATGGCGGTCGAACCGCGTTCCACAAAACTCAATTCTTTGCGAAACACAAAACTCCAATTCTGTCGGAACCGGTCCACAAAATCTCAGATATTATGATTTGTAACTCCATATATATGCACACGCCATTAAAGGCGACCAAATTGTTCTATCGACCAATGGTTAGCCCTTCGTTACATGCGTCGCTTGTTCGCATCATTGAACACAGACCTGGGTAAACAAAATCGAGACTGGCAGCTCCCTGTCCGGTCCACTCGCATCCGACACACACGACCCTTAGCCCGCTAATTGCCTTCCGGAATTATACCAACAATTCTCCCAAACGCCGCTAACTCAAAGCCTGCCCCGATCTCAGAACGGTGCCAGCGCCGGTTTACCCCAAACTGAACGACTGCGAAGTAGCCAACCCTCCCCGCCCAAAATGACAGCCGACGGTGAGCGTCAGACCGACCGTTCCGCACGTAGCGCTGAAATTACCGTAAAACCAACATGGAGCAAGGACTGCGACCTATTCCATATACGCATCTATCTTCATACAGCTATATTCGCGCCACGCATATGCACTGAACTGATAAGAGTCTATGCTGAATAAAGCCATATAACATAACATCTGACATCGTGTTCTTTCTGCTTCTATTTATGTTGCTATTATATATAACGCATACGTAATCAGAAACATCAATCTCATCTGCTCATCAAAGACAACCAGTGCCGCCCCATGAGCAGCACACCGCATATTACAGCTCTCACCCGCCTAGAACCAGCTTTCTATTCTCGGGCAAAACTGCGTTTGGCTTCATATTTCTATAATTATTGAGCAAATTTTGCTGCTCAGCACCGGCGTCGTAGTACAGGAATTTGCTAAACACAGAACGTAGGTCTAACCAGTAACCATAGTTGCTCTGAGCACGCCCGAAGGGGGTTGCTGGAGGGCCCTCTCCAGAACACTTTCTTAAAAGTTTGAGCACAGCCCCTCAGATGTGGTTTCTCGCCTTACATGTACAGCCACGCATATACATCGACAGCCAACTCAGCAACTCACGAGACACGCGCAACTCACAATCTTCTTTTACTGCTTTCTGCTCCTCTTGTCCCGCGTGATCTCTTATATACAGCCTGGTCTACACGACCACACGCCATTCAGACTTCCTCAATACGTATCTCAGAGGACGATTTCGCCTCACGATCATAGAGTCAGAGCATTCTCGGCGCAGCCGACTCTCTGCCAGGGTAGACAAATTCCGCAGACACGATTTGTCCGAGGGACCGGGAACAACTACACTATGGCCCACCAGACGTTTCTCAGTGAACCACGAGAGCTTGCCACACACCACAGCTGCCGTGACACCTTCACATCAGTGCGCGGATTTAATTGATGACGTAACATAATTGATTATCCGCTAGTATACCCTCCGGACAAGTCCATCCCATGCATAGACTGACCACGGGATCGGTCCGTAAAGATTAATATGCTATCAGACTGAACTGGCCAACAGACAGTAAAATCACTTAGCAGAGCACTATTTGACATCTTTGATCACCAATTCCAACGACCGTTTTTCTGTTGCCCACTCCACCCACCTGCCTCGTTCAATTCGCAACATGCCAACATATTTAAATAAATACCCACTCACGCATTCTGCATATGACCACATATTCCTAGCCACATGACACTGGAAGCTCCCACCCGTCAACACTAACAAGAGCCAATGCCACACCCTCTCACCCCCTGCTCACAAACTTAAAATCAATCATGTTCAACCAGACATCATAGACCTACAAATGGAAGGCACATCGTCGTGATATTACCAGCCACGCCGACCGCGCCTACTCCATCGCACGATACGGCTTGACACAGTGTGCCACGGACCTCCGGCATTGTCCACTCGATCAGCCCGAACAAAGTCACGGAGTTAGCGATGCGCCCACACTACACGTGCCGACGTCCCACATGGGACACGGCTACCGTGGGCACGCGCACACATGACCACGGTGATGTACCGATGCGCCCAACATGCACTGGGCGACCTGCCCACAATGAGACACAGAGCAACCTGCACCGCCCCAATGCCGACACACGGAAACCACGGCCACGGGCGCAATGTACACCCCACCGCACAGATGGCCGAGCAATCGCGGCCACATGCGCTGGACTGAAGAACGCTGTCTCCACTGACCGCACATGGGAGACACCAGCACGCTGGCCGCACCGCGGCCCACATGGCGACACGCGGCGGCATTGTGGCCATGCGCCCAGCATGCGGACACATCCCACCCATGGCCACCAACACGACCCCGCCCACTTGCGACGCACTTCACATCGGGAGGCCCGTCATGGTGACGCGTACACATGCCGACACAGCCCAACTGTCGGCAACACCGGCCAATGTCGCACAGCGCAGTGGCGACACAGCGACGTAACTGCTTAGTCTATCGCATCACTAATTCAAATTGAACTTCTTATCTGGACTTAAAACAAAGTGGCATGAACTAGTTTTTGCTCATTCAGTTGTTGTGGTAGTATTCTAATATCATTTTGCCTATGCAAATACCTTATACACTGTAATCTTTGACAGCAACCCTCAATTAGTTAAAGTATAAGTGCCAAGCTTAACGAAAACTTTTAAATTGTTGTTGATTTTTAATGTGTTTGCAATACAGTATATATATATTGTCGCCAATAAAAAGATCTATGTGTAC
>NW_014577327.1:494675-495517 GCF_000485595.1 Priapulus caudatus | reverse complement strand
AGACTTTACGGCTGAAGACGACCCGTTGACCGCCGCCTGCACCGCCTGCTCCGAATCCTCCGCCAGCTCCTCCTGCGCCGCCGGATGAAGAGCTGAACTGGAACCCTTGACCTCCCTCGCCGCCTCCGAGAGCGAAACCTCCATCACCTCCTCCTTGAGCGAAACCTCCATCACCACCGCTGGATGAGGAAGAGACTTTACGGCTGAAGACGACCCGTTGACCGCCGCCTGCACCGCCTGCTCCAAATCCTCCTCCCTGTCCTCCCGCGCCGCCGGCTGAAGAGCTGAACTGAAAGCCCTGACCGCCCTCACCGCCTCCGAGAGCGAAACCTCCATCACCGCCGCTGGAGACTTTACGGCTGAAGACGACCCGTTGACCGCCGCCTGCACCGCCTGCTCCGAATCCTCCGCCAGCTTCTCCGAGGCCCCCGCTGCTGCGGCTGCTGTAGGAGTAGGACTGCGTGGGACCCCTGATGGTCTGGTAGGCGACCTCTCCCTGCCCGCAGACCAGCCCGAGCGCGGCCAGGAGGATGCACAGCGATGTCTTCATGGTCGTCTGCGGTGCGAAGGCGAGGAATAGAGCATACGCTATTAGCAATACGTCGTAATCAAGCTATAGACATGAGAATATATTGTTGCATATATTATTATAATTACATAAGATTAATAACCGGGACCCGAGTATGCATCTATATGCAGACACAGAGTGAGCATAGAGCTATAATTGAATTGTCTCGCTTACATCTTCTCTCCCTATCTCTCTCTCACTCTCTCTATCTCTCTCGCTCTCGCTCTCTCTCTCTTTCTCTCTCTCTCTCTCTCTCTCTCTCTCTCTCTCTCTC
>NW_014577327.1:488387-490640 GCF_000485595.1 Priapulus caudatus | reverse complement strand
CGGCCATCATTAAGCGGGCAACGTCGACGGTGGTCGGCGTTCCTTTTTACGTTAGTCGCAACTGGTCGTTATATCGACGACCCGCGCCCTAAATTAGTTGAAGGCTAAATAGGTCGCGACGAGGATGCGGACGGTTTAAAAAAGACGGGTTTTGGTAGAAACGGGAGAGACGCGGGCATCCTCTAACGAGTACATGCACACTGTTTCGACGGTGCTGTTCATCAGTGTCCATAATAAAACCGTATTTGCCACCGCTTACTCAACTGTTACGTCTACTGTCTACGTTAGAGATATATTCCTCACTACATATATATAGCCAAAACGCAGAAAACGGAGTTTACTGGACGCCCTATAGAGTCGCCGAAGGAAGCAGTATTTCGCTGAATTTCTGAAATTTTTCTAGAGAGCACGTCGCCAGCACTAGGTGCATGCGATACAAAATTTACGCGTGTCCAGTGCTGATCATATATAGGCGTGTTCGTGCACGCTCTCGTTTGAGCGCGCGTTGGTGTGTACATGTGCATATGTGCGTCTTGGTGCGAGCGTGCGAGCATGTAGTGTATGCGTGAACGCGCGTGTTCGTGTGCTTGTGAGTGTGAGACAGAGAGGGTGTATGTACGTGTGTTAGTATGTCTATACATGTGTATGTGTGTGAGGGGCGTGCGTGAGTCCGTGGGCATAAACGTAGACGCGTGCATGCGCATTTGACAATGTTCGTGCGCGTGCGCATGCTCGTGTGCGTTTATGTACGAGCGTGCGTGCGTGGGTTCACTGATCTCTATAATATAATCATTATTATATTATATATTATATTATTATTATATTATAGAGATTAGTGGCGTGGTTGCGTAACAATGTTATCTGCATATTGCTACCTACCATCACGCTTTTGTGATTGTATTACATTATATATTATGTAAATTGTACGTGAGTCATAGCAGACGATTCGCTGATCTTCTCTATAAACCAGTGCTCAACAACAAACGTATCGAATTCACGAATAGGCTTTCGTTTTATTCCTCAAACTTCAAGGAGTGAGCCGTAATTGTACAAGATGAAAATATATTTACAGCAACATGAATATCATGTGTATAAGCAATTGTGACACAAGACAAGACCATCATATTTCTATTACAAATGAATGAAACTATAAACTATTTTCGCACTATAGCGCCAAGAGTCCTACCTTATCCAATCGCACCTAGTTCACTTCCACAGCGGTGCTGTCTCCTCATACACTTAAATGTTCCTACAATGCGGCATTGTTGGGGACTACCTGACCTGCCCTTCCCCGATTTTCTCGCTTCACCTCCTAAGAGCTACGTTTATATAAATGCGTTAGAAGCTTTTATCTCCTGTCGTCTGCTAATATATCCGTATCCAAAACATACGTCTCTGCCCGCATTCACTTGGTTGCCCTATGATAGTAAATACGTTTTTCGATCATGCGCCTAGACGCGCTCTCCTCTTCCAATTGCGCTGCCTGTTTATTCTCATCTCCGTCGTGTGTAATTGCCAGATCTATCTCTATCATTAGCTGTGATTGAATTCGCTGCAAAACGAAACCTCGGATTTCTCTTAATCTCATTCCACTAAATCTCAACATCCGGGTCATTAACGTGGGAATGCTGTCGTCATCGTCGCTGTCGTCGTTTAGTTTCCGGTGTAGACGCTGTCGACGTCAGCGAATCCCCAGACGGGTTCCTCGATGTCGGGCGGCTTTTCTCTATATATATTTTATCTTTACTCCTTGGTTATTACTTTGTTATTTTCCTGTAACTCTAGACTTTGGTGTAGCTTCTCGCTCTCCTCTCTCTCGTCCTTCGCTTCTCCATCTCCTCGTCTCGCTCTCGCGTCCTCTCGCCTTCTTCTTCCTCTCTTCATCTCCCCTCGCTCTTCTGGCTCCTCTTCTCTCCTCTCTTCATCTCTCGCCCTCCTCTCGGCTCTCCTCGCCCCTCCTTTCTCCCCTCTCCTTGTCTCCTCTAGTTTGCTCTAGGTCCTGGCTGCAGTGTATCATGTCCCTCCTCTTGTAAGCATTCATGACGGTCACTCTCTCTATGACGGAGAGCGTGTCTCTTCTCCTTAACTGTCAGTTCTGATAAGAGTGTTTACCTTATGGTTTATCTCGTTATTCTCTAAATAAATTTGTGAGAGGTGGCTCTGCAATTCTCTTCGAGCTAAAGTCGCAGTACTCTCCTTCGCATATTTCTCTGTTTCTACGATGTTACTCGAAGCCGGAGAAGACCAGAAGAA
>NW_014577327.1:477740-488237 GCF_000485595.1 Priapulus caudatus | reverse complement strand
CGACAAAACCGCCAGCGTTGCCTCCCTCTCCGCCACCGAATTCGGTCTCGGTCCTCTGGACGACGGTACGGCCGCCGCCAACGCCCTGTCCTCCCCCGCCTCCGGATGAAGAGCTGAATTGGAATCCCTGACCTCCCTGAGCGGCGATGTTAGCGCCACCTACACCGCCAACACCGACAAAGCCACCAGCGTTGCCTCCCTCGCCTCCACCAAACTCCTCCGTGGTGACCGTCCTCTGGACGACGGTACCGCCGCCGCCGGCGCCCTGTCCTCCCGCGCCGCCAGATGAAGAGGTGAACTGGAAGCCCTGACCTCCATCAGCTCCTCCGAGAGCGAAACCTCCATCACCACCGCTGGATGAGGAAGAAACTTTACGGCTGAAGACGACCCGTTGACCGCCGCCTGCACCGCCTGCTCTGATTCCTCCGCCAGCTCCTCCGAATCCTCCGCCAGCTCCTCCGAGGCCGAAGCCGCCTCCGCCGCCTCCGCTGCCCCCGCTACTGCCTCCGCTGCTGCGGCTGCTGTAGGAGTAGGACTGCGCGGGACCGCTGCTGTACTGGTACGAGCCAGCGTTCTGCCCGCAGACCAGCCCGAGCGCGGTCAGAAGGATGCACAGCGATGTCTTCATGATCGTCTGCGGAGCGACGGCGAGGAATAGAGCATACGCTATTAGCAATACGTCTTAACCAGGCTATAGACATGAGAATATATTGATGCATATATTATTATAATTATANCACACACACACACACACACACACACACACACACACACACACACACACACACACACACACACACACACACACACAAACACTCACACACACACACATATATATGATTATATATATATATATATATATACATGTAAAGCAGTGTGCGATCTTACCGAATAAGAAGAACTGCCGTCGTTGAACTACTCGTGAGCAAGTTTCGGTGACAGTGCGTACTCAACCCTGCCGACTCGGCGCCTTATATAGCAGCTTCCATGCACGATGCTCCAATTCTTCCGCTTCATTGTCGTTTTTCTAGTTTCGCGGGCGTTCCGACGTTCGCGTGGGCGTCTGCGAGGCACGCCAAGGGCGAGCGTGACGCATTTCATTAGCGTGCTTACATATCAGTAACGTATATTAGACGCACCGCGCGGGTTAGCGGGCTGCGATAGCTCGGGCGGTAGAGTGACAATGGAATGCAGACATAATAAAAGTGACAACATAATGAAACAAGACGAGGAATGCGGTCAGATCTCTGAACAAGAAGAGACAAGAACAACAACAACAAGATGAAAGAAAGAAGATGTTGATGAGGAAGAAAAAGAAGAAGAAGAAGAAGAAGAAGAAGAAGACGACGACGATAATGATGATGATGATGAGGATGATGATGATGAAGGGAAAGAATAAGAACAAGAACAAGAACAATTACACGACCAAGAACAACTACAAAACATTTACAAGCTCAATCGCAATAGCAAGAAAAATTACAATTACAAGCTCAATCGCAATAGCAAGAAAAATTACAATTACAAGAACAATTGCAAGAACAATTGCAAGAACAATTACAAGAACAATTACAAGAACAATTACAAGAAAAATTACAAGAACAATTACAAGAACAATTACAAGAACAATTACAAGAACAATTGCAGGAACAATTACAAGAACAATCGCAAGAGCAAGAAAAATTACAATTACAAGAACAATTGCAAGAACAATTACAAGAACAATTACAAGAACAATTGCAGGAACAATTACAAGAACAATTACAAGAACAATTACAAGAACAATTGCAGGAACAATTACAAGAACAATTGCAGGAACAATTACAAGAACAATTGTAAGAACAATTGCAAGAACAAGAACAAGAACAAGAACAAGAACAAAAACAAAAACAAGAACAAGAACAATTACGAGAGCAAGACGAAGAAGAAGAAGAAGAAGAAGAAGAAGAAAATGAAGAAGAAGAAGAAGAAGAAGAAGAAGAACAACAACAACAACAACAACAACAACAACAACAACAAGAGCGAGGATAAAAATAGGAAGATGAAAACACCCTCGCGAATGTCGTCACCCTATCCACGTGTGACGGTTGTAACGACAATCATGCAAATATAACGATAGGTGCGAATATATGCGAATAGGTAGGCTAGCAGGGACGCAGGTCAGTAGGCAAGCAGGCAACTAGCCAGCTGGCCAGCCAGGCAAGCAAGCAGGCGGGCAGGCACCTTGGTAGGTGTACGCTATGGGCGGATTTCATAGCCCTTGAACATTGCAGTGGTGGTATATTTACATAAGACACTTAAGTCGGCTGAAATCAAACATCACGTCACATAACGCTGCTGCTTGCATAGACGGATAAGCACATTTTTTCAAATGTTCAATGTTTTCATCACGCATGACGTGTGCTCGCACGTTTCGCTGCGTGTGTGCTGAGTGCTGCATTTGATCGTGATGTTGACGTAGGGTCTGTCCACACTCATCTATATATATATATACTATATATATATATATATGTGGTAGAAAAGTTCTTAGGTTGCACAGATATTCAGTTGTTATATTTAAAAAAGAATAATCCGACATTTGTTTTACACAAGCGCTTCTGTATATATGTAGGTCGCGTGTGCGTGCGTGTGTGTGTGGCTGTGTGTGTGTGTGTGTGTGTGTGTGTGTGTGTGTGTGTGTGTGTGTGTGTGTGTGTGTGTGTGTGTGTGTGTGTGTGTGTGTGTATATATGTGTGTGCGTGCGTGCGTGCGTGCGTGCGTGCGTGCGTGCGTGTGTAAAATGTAAAATATACATGTAAAAAAAATTATACATGTTAAATATTTTAAAGGTATTGGTATAATTTCCTGACATTCTGTCTCGACACCTCGCATTTGAAATGTATTTCCGTGTGTTTATAGTTCTATTTTACATTAAGAATGTCTTGACCTCTGTCTACATAAGAATCCGCGTAATCTTTACTTGGCAATCGTTTGAGACAGTGTGTTTCTTTGTCATGCTATAACAGAATCTAAAACCTCGATGAAATATGAGTAACACGATGAAATATTTATTACCATTTCAATTAAGAAATTAAATAATTCAATCAAAACTCAAGGCGTATTCTTACAGTAATGTAATACAATTAATATCATACACATTTTAACAATCATTTATTTATTTAATTATATTTTCACATTTATTTAGCAAAAAAAATTCCAGAACTTTTGCTACATACAATTTACTATATTGACATACTGATCGATGTTAATTAGAAATCTGGGAAATTCGGTGAGCCGATGAAATTAATCAGTAATAAATGTTTGAGAAACGTTATATATGTAGCACAGCCTCGCTTCGCCAGATAAATGCATACAAATTTACATAACTCCCCGTACCGGCCACCGCATGGCCTAATAGCCATCGTAAACAACAATTTGGACCATTGTGTGTGTCACCTCGGTAGGACCAGCCACCTGTGGCAATTACTTTATGACACGTCGACGTGGGAATGAAAAACAGAGAAAACGGGACACTCGGGTCTCCTTTGTCAACGCCGTTGGTCTCCTTTATCCGCGCCCTGCGTTTCTCCCGATTTCAGCTATCTGTTCCTTTCCTCCGTTCTATTTCCAGAAGCTTCACACTGCCGAGTGATCCCGCGTATCGATCTAAATACTAAGGTAACCTTTTATGTTTGTACGCGACACGCGCGCGCAGAGGCGGCATACGAGTCGGCTCTCTAGATATACCTATATATATATATATTGTACGTGATACGCGGCGCTGCCTGCTAAACATATTGTACGCGTACTGCGTAGTAGCTATCTATTTAGTGGCTCTCTATTCTAATATAAGTACGCCTAGTGCATCCTATAATCTTGTCTTCTATTATTCATCATCGCTACCCGATAGCAACCCTTTAAGGTGACATACCTCACACATGCCGAGCTAAGAATCTGGGTAGGAATAGGTAAATTTCCACATCGTTACATATACTGTTGTACAAGGACGGCTGTATAAATGTGAAAAAATACTGAGAAGAAAAGGAATTGTCATCGCGTTATTTGATTATAGCCCATGCACTAAGTGGTCGATTCACGCTCGCGGTAGTACCGAGACGTACCCCCTCAAACAAACACATACCTCCGTCCCACCGACGTACCCCCTCAAACAACCGCATAACAGCTGCTGTTTTGCGGCTATACTTGACATCGTTCTGTCATAACAGCACGAAAAGAACCGCGAATTAAAAATGGCGGCCGTAAAGCGAAAGGGATTATCGTACCAATGAGCCGGTATTATTTATTAGTGGCACGCTCGCATCCGCCTTTTCTTATGTAGAAGAATGCAACGAGGAGAAACATTGTTGTAATGCGATGCGATTAACCACGATGGAATAGCGGATCTAAATCTGGCACGATAATTTTCCGCCAGCTTTATTGAAAACGCGCGCATTCTCTCCTAACTCGCGTCCTGTTCACGCATTAGCAATATTAGCCGGTAAAGAAGCGACGAATTATATGAGTGCGACAAGTGGAGCGAAACGCTACCCGCTATTATCTAACATTAACGCAGTCTCTCTCTCTCTCCTCGCTCTCGCTCGCTTTCTCGATCTATCTCTCTCTCTCTCTCTCTCTCTCTCTCTCTCTCTCTCGCTCGCTCTGCTCGCTTTCTCTATCTAATCTATGATCTCTCTCGTCTCTTCTCTCTGCTCTCTCTCTTTCTACTCGCTCGCGACGATCGCTCGCTCTCTATATATAGATAGATAAATAGATGGAAAATGCAAGATACAAATCGTACTCCGAAATGGGTTTTATTAAAAATCTGTTTTTATGAATAAATCGTTTTGAAAAGATTTTAATTGACTTGGCTGTGTGCATATATTGGCGCGTAACTAAACAGAGTAAGCATTTCTAAAGTCAGCATTCCTCATAGAGTTCTAGATCTGTATGCACGTATATGTGAATGCGAATAGGAGCGACGCAGCATTACTAAAACTGGTTAGGTTAAGTAAAAGTTTATTAAATCGCATATATTCACTGATTCATATCCTTGTGCGGAAATTATATTATTTATTTATTTAATTGTGCATTTATTTATGCATATTTATATACACAGACATGCGTATTAATTTAGCATATTAGGATTAAATTCAAATCACTCGAGCGCCACCGAGAGGTGTCGCAAAACTTAATGCGCGCCGACTTTTTCAACCGTCGAGATTTTTTCGAACGAACACGAGGAAGACGCGAAAAGACGAGCTAGACAAACGTACACGTACATGCAGGTGCGCACGAACGCACGCAACTGTGTATGTTACATATGTGTGGTTACAGTTACGCGCGCATTTTATTTGCAAGAGAAACCAAAAACGGACAGACACTATTACGCCCGTATACAGCCATAGAAATGTGAACAATATCTACGGTCAGTGTGCGTAGTTGACATTTCCACATTTCTAAAGTAAGGCGTCTGCCCAGCTCGATGTATATGACGATTAGGAACGTACCACAACACACACACACGACACAACGGCACACACACGAGCGGTCCGGCGGGGGGCACGCACGAACACACACACACACCGACACATACACACACAGACACACCACGACAGCCACACCACACACACTCCACACGGCGATCAGCACGCACGGCACGCACGCACGCACGCCACACACACCCGAACACGGGGTAGGCACACACGTGCATATATTTGTAATATATTATATATATATATATATTATAATAATAATTATGACTTCGATGGCACCACACCGCTTCACTACTGTGGCCTAAACTACACTGCAGAAACGATGCGACGTGCAGCGCCGCCGAGCGACTAACGCCATCGTAGCTACGATTCATTCACTCTCCTGGCATCACCGCAAGATGTTTTTTTTTATAACGCAGCGTAGCATGGAAGATCGGCACGAATACCGGCAATGATTTCGCTCGTACTAATTATCTCATAATTGCTCTGTCTAGCTTTACTTTATATTGTATGTTCGCATGCTGTCGTTGCTGAAAAGAACGCTACCGAGTTCACATACGGACAGGATTTCCCATGATTTGAGTATGAGGACCTGTGTGTATATCACGTTCGACACAAGGTGACAGTCCCGTACACACGCCGCCTCTCTTCATTGCTCTTTCCTTATTTTCTATCTCTTCTGCTATCTCTCTTCCGGTCTTATTTTCTTTCGCACTCTCTCTCCTCTCTGCTCTCTCTCTCTCTGACAGCTGTTCCACACACTATATATAGTATATATATATATAATATATTATATAGTTATTGCGCGCGCTCTCTCCCGTCTCTTGGTCTCTCTCTCTTCTCTCTCTCAACAATCTCTTCATCTCTCATCTCTCTCGTCTCTCTCTAATCTCTCTCTCTCTCTCTCTCTCTCTATCTCTCTCTCTTCCCGCCCTCCCCTCATCTCTACTCAATGTCTGTCTCCTCCCGCCTCTGTTATTGTCCGTCCTCCGTCTTCAATGTGTGTCTCTCGTCTCGTCTCTCTCGTCTCTCTCTCTCTTCCCCCTCTTCTCTCTCTCTCTTCTCTCTCTCGTCTTTCCTCTCATCTCGTGCTCTCTCTCGCTCTCTCTCTCTCTCTCCTCTCTGCTCTCCAGGTGCGCGCAGCAAGTTCTGCTCTCCTCGTCTCGTTCCTCTCTCTCTCGTCTCTCTCTCTCTCTCTCTTCTTCTCTCCCCCCTCCCCTCCTCTCTCTCTCTCTCTCGCTGGGTGTGTGTTCTCTCTTTCTCTCTCTTTCACACACATTTTTTCTCTTTCTTTCTCTCTCTCAGCACATTATCGGTGTATACATCCGATTGCTTCCATGCACGCGTCGTGCAAGTTACCGCGAGTCTATTAGAGAGCTAATGCCTTTACGGTTTAGCGCGGCTCGGACACCCACAGGGCCAAACCAGTTCATAATAATAGTAGCACAACGTTAGCACAAATTATGACCTTGTAAACGGATGGTTTATGTCACAGATATCTTATAATGCAAGCTCGAACAATGTACACCCTATAACGCGACGTTGCCAAGACGACTATGGTGTCGCGTGCAGTTGACAATTTTCCTGGACACTTTGGCGAGTGGTGGTATGGATGTAGTTTTTTTTATAATATAAGTTATATCCGATCCGACACCGGCAAGATATTATTTTACACGCATGTATATACAGATATGAATCATTTGAGTGAATCTACGTCGGTTACTACGTCGTGTCCCTCTGTCGGAAAACGTTGAGTTGGGGTGACGCACAGCGCCCCCTTTATAGTTCACGAGGCCCGATTTCGTTTCCTTATTTTTATTAAATTTTTTGCTGTTATCTGATGCTAGCCTTGTATCAGCGAAACGAAATGGTTAAACGGGCTGGCGAAACGGCCTAGTTAGTTCGGGCGACACAAGCGTGCCCCACTACCACCTGATGATTTCTCATGCGCCGTGACACATATCTGTAGCTGTGGGATAATATTTGCAAAATCTAGAAAAAGGCATCTTACGTGACGTGAATGTACTTTTCTATGGCGTTTAATCGCAAGGTCTTAACTAACAGTGTGAAACGGTGAGTTTAGCTCTACTCCGCTTTATTTATTAAAAATAATAATAACACCGAAAATAAATATCGAAAATTCGGAACGCAGAATCGATAATCCTTAACTAACAATAAATAAAAGCAATATGCAACAAAACTAACACTGTTAGAATCAAAACTACCATTGGTATTAGTATTAGTGTTAGTATTAGTATTAGTATCAGTATTAGTATTAGTATTAGTATTAGTATCAGTATTAGTATTAGTATTAGTATTAGTATTAGTATTAGTATTAGTATTAGTATTAGTATTAGTATTAGTATTAGTATTAGTGTTAGTATTAGTATTAGTATTAGTATCAGTATTAGTATTAGTATTAGTATTAGTATTAGTATTAGTATTAGTATTAGTATTAGTATTAGTATTAGTATTAGTATTAGTATCAGTATTAGTATTAGTATTAGTATTAGTATTAGTATTAGTATCAGTATTAGTATTAGTATTAGTATTCAGTATTAGTATTAGTATTAGTATTAGTATTAGTATTAGTATTAGTATTAGCATTAGTATTAGTATTAGTATTAGTATTAGTATTAGTATTAGTATTAGTATTAGTATTAGTATTAGTATTAGTATTAGCATTAGCATTAGTATTAGTATTAGTATTAGTATTAGTATTAGTATTAGCATTAGTATTAGTATTAGTATTAGTATTAGTAATAGTATTGGTATTAGCATTAGTATATTAGTATAGCGGGTAGAGTTGCCTGTCTTGCCGGCCGCACAGCTGTACCCGGCTGCTAGCGCCGTAGTCCGCCAGGCTGCACTCACAATGTGTGTTACTGCAGAGCGCGGGTTTGCAAGAAGGTACGCGTGCTCGAAAGAACCGACGAGTGGAGCATGTTAGTCGTTGTTGTTGTCGTCGTTATCGTTGCCGTTGTCGTTGTCATCGATGTCGGCATAGTCGTTGTCGGCGTCGTCATTGTCGTCGTCGCTTTTGGCGTCATTATTATCGTCGTCGTTGCCGCCGCCGCCGCCGTCGTCGTCGTTGTCGTCGTCGTTATCGTCGTCGTTGTCGTCGTCGTCGTCGTCGTCGTTGTCGTCTTCGTTGTCGTCGTTGTTGTCGTCGTCGTTATCGTCGTCGTTGTCGTCGTCGTTGTCGTCGTCGTTGTCGTCGTCGTTGTCGTCGTCGTTGTCGTCGTCGTTGTCGTCGGCGTCGTTGTTGTCGTCGTCGTTGTCCTCGTTGTTGTCGTCGGCGTCGTCGTTGTCGTTGTCGTTATCGTCTTTGTCGTCGTCGTCGTCGTTGTCGTCGTCGTCGTCGTCGTCGTCATCGTCGTCGTTATTCAGGGTCTTCTACTCTGCCATTGAGATCTTGCAGGTTCTAATAGATTACCCCCTCGATCTTACGGTTATGGAATGACCCATGACAACGACGACGACGACGACGACGACGATTACGACGACAACGCCGACAACGACGACGATAACGACGACAACGACAACGATAACGACGACAACGACGACAATGACGACAACGACGACAACGACGACAACGACGACGAAGACGACGACAACGACGACGACAACGACGACGACAACGACGACGACAACGACGACGACAACAACGACGAAAACGACAACGACAACGACGACGACGACGACGACGACGACGACGGCTACGATGACAATGGTCAACGTCAAGTAACAGTATCTATCTCGTGTTGTTTCAGATGAGCGCCTGATCATCACATTCACCGTCTGCACGCTCGTAGTCACCATCGCTCCAGCGGACAGGTGCGAATATCGAAACTCGTGTGCATGCAGCAAGCGCAATGGATCTCTATCACCTAGCTCGACTGCTCCTGGTGTGCCTGTTTCTTCTATTTACACGAGGTACGGCGAGTTGCGCGCAAAAGAAGCAATGCCGCGCTTATGCTTTGCTAGATAATAGTATATGATATAGATGATAGTAGTATCAAAGCGTTTAGTTCATTTATGTAAATTTTAGCCAGTCTATTCGCTGTTTCTTCTATTTAAATGAGTTACAGCGAGTTGCGCGCAAAAGATATAGAAGCAGTGTCGCGCTTATGTTTCGTTAGATAATAGTAGTACCACAGCGTTTAGTTCATTTATGTAAATTGTCTATTCACAGGCAATTATAAACCAGATGAAAACCAAATTGCCGTGAATTGCCTATGCAGGCTTCAACGCTCATCAGCTGATGTTATTAGAATATAAAAACAAGTCACAACTAAATTTAAATGTAGCAGCAGTAGCTCAGCAAAATCGAATGAAAAAAAATCCATCCTACTTCTTCACGGACATCCGCTCTCGCGCGCGCGCGCAGCGAAAAGCGCGTAAACGCACGCACACGCACACACGCACACACGCACGCACGTACACACGTACGGAGCGCGTAAACGCACGCACACACGTAAACACGCAGTCACGAAGCACACACACACGCACGCATACACGCACGGAGCGCGTAAACGCACGCACGCACACACACGCGCGCGCACGCACGCACGCACGTACGCACGCACGCACGCACGCACACGCACACACTCACGCACCGCAGGCACACGCACACGCACGCACGCACGCACCTAGACCGTTGCTGGGAACACATGGTGCGCTTTACTGCTGCAGAAGTGAAGTCGTTAACATGCTACGCGTGTCAGTGGACGTCGATTACATCGTCAACGTCAACCAATTACTCAAGATCGCTCGCCTGCCTGACTCCCAACATCTACAAAGCGCGCAAGGTGAAGGTGATCTGTACAGATCACGGCTCCTGCCTGAAGCAGAGCACTATAGCAGACGATGGTGCGTGATCTATCTATCAACGTGTTCGTCCATCTATCCACCCATCCATCCATCCGACCGTCCGTCCGTCCGCGCGTCCGTCCATCCATCCATCTAGCCATCCGTCCATCCATCCTATCCATCCATCCATCCACTCCATCCATCCATCCATCCATCC
>NW_014577327.1:476250-477730 GCF_000485595.1 Priapulus caudatus | reverse complement strand
AGAGAGAGAGAGAGAGAGAGAGAGAGATAGAGAGAGAGAGAGAGAAAGAGTCTGTGTGTGCGCGCGGTGTAGCGTGGTGGTTGTCTATCACATATATATACCATCATTACAGCATTTAGCTAAATAGGGTGCATGTTGACAGTTCGTATATGTACTCGGTGAGCAATTGCCTCGCTGGAAGTACATGACATCTGCATTACCGCGCGCGTGTGTGACGCTGCGTGCTCAGAGCCGTATGTAGAGCCGTATATATCTCTATATATACGGCTGTGTGTGCGTGCGCGACCCGCGATGACAACATGTTGACAGAAATCTAATCGCACTGAAACCCGCGCGTGTTAAATGAATCCGGAAAGAGCGTGGCTGCGGATTGGAGTAGATCCGGTTTACGGACCGGCGTCCTACTATCGAGGAGCACACCTCGGGGTCCATCCCTTGGTGTGGTGGCTTGCGAGCCTCAATAACCCGGAGAACTATGCCAGCGGGAGCACAAGCTCCTGGCAGGGTTACCCAAGCTCGACAGGTCAAAGGGTAGAGGCCAGACAAATTTGGACCACCTCTCCTCGAGGTTAAGGGGTTGGGATAAGGCTAACACCTCTAGACCGGAAAAAACAGCTTGTTACAGAAACATTGACGACAAACTTAAAGCTACTAGACTTGGGTGTGGAAGGGCTACAACCTCGTAGGAGTATGCCGCGTTGCTATAGAGAGCTTCCCTATTCTCATCTCCTCTACCTGTCACGCTCCATGCGGAGAGGGATGGGACACATGCACGCGCCTGCCTAATACACACTATATAAAATATAATAATTATATAACATGTAATATTATCAGAAGTCTACCAATATATATATATATTGATAGACTCCTGATATTATACTATATATTATGATGCCATAACGTGACACTGTAACTCGCGCTGGCGCGTCGTCGGCTATCCACACGTTACAGGATAGTAGCAAATAGAATACTGTGGGTGCTTTACACATGAAGGGTTATATACACGTGTTTTTATTGTACATACCTATACAAGGTGTTACAAACAGCAAGTAAGTAAGTAAATAAAAACTTAATATTTAACGACGGCAAAACATGTTAGGTACAGACACAATAAAATGGCGCGGACCTTTTTTCCACATGGCCGTCACAGCGAGGAGAACGAGGAGAAGAACTGTTGTTCACATACGCTGCCATAACCCCCCCCCCCATCCCCATCCTCAGCCTACCCCAACCTCACTCCAAGCCAAGAAGCCCTACATGTAGTGGCACCCTTCTAATGACCTTGAGCGTGACCTGAAGCCTGCTGCTTCATTGTTTTAGCGACGTTTATATATAAACGATATATATATATCATATATTAACTATAAATATATATACGATATGCCACAGTATAGATGGAGGTTTATTATCACTGTCCAGAAAGATCAGACCAAGAACTATTGCATATTGCACCATACTTGTATATCTGATATGAATATTG
>NW_014577327.1:466250-468750 GCF_000485595.1 Priapulus caudatus | reverse complement strand
TGGTATCTGCGTGCGTGCGTGTGTGCGTGCGCGTAATTGTGGTATCTGGGTGCGTGCGTGCGGTCGTGCGTGTGCGTAATTGTGGTATCTGCGTACGTGCGTGCGCGCGTGCGCGTAATTGTGGTATCTGCATGCGTGAGTGCGCGCGTGCGCGTAATTATGGTTGCCGGTGGCTTCTGGGTTGGCCGTGTCCCAACCTTGGACATGGGGATTCAATCCAGAATTTTTCGCAGGATGTGTGCTGCTCCCAGTAGCGCATTATTATTATTATTATTATTATTATTATTATATTATCATCATCATCCTCGTCATTATGTTATTATTATTACATGTCATATGTTACTAGATTTGGTAAAATAAATAGACAAAATAAGTCGTTAATTATATAGAGCGATCAATCTTATTTGTGGGATCCATCGGAAATGCGAGTTTATTTAGCCGTTACGTCTTGCTTTGCCTTTTCCGTCGTATGGCAACCCCATATGGGAATTGTGAACTACGCGGGATAGGGCACAAGTTGTACGTTATAAGCAAGAGCAATTAAACTGTATTAGCTGGCTTCGCAATCACCCACCAATCTGTCTGGCGCAGCCACGCGGGCTTGTCTGCCCTGGGCAGGGAATGTCGGTTACTTGTTCAATTAATTTTATTCTAATTATCTATGCATCGCTGGTTGTTGGGTGCTGGATGGATGCTTGCTACTCATGCCTACTGCTATACTTGCTGACAGCCCACGAGGGCGAGCGATATAGAGAGAGACAGAGAGAAGGAGAGAGGGGGAGAGAGAAGGAGAGAGAGAGAGAGAGAGAGAGAGAGAAAGAAGGAGAAAGAGTGTGGGAGAGAGAGGTAGAAGTATAGAGAGAGAGAGAAAGATGAAGCAAGATAGCTGGAGAATACAAATGTCTACCTCGCCTGCCTACGGCACATTTGCTCTCTTTCTCTCACATATTCTCTTCCTATCCATCTCTCTCTCTCGCTCGCACACTCTCTCTGTTTCATCTTTTTTTGGTGATAACTATTGTGCACGTTTCTTTCAGGCTTGACAACACCGAGCCGACGTTAACGTATATAATGTTAGAGCGCTCGTATTGATTACAGGTGGGAAAAACACGGGTGAAAAAAAACTTTGCCGAAGTCTCAAACGTTGCTTACACGTCGCTTTGTTCGCTCTCTTTCTATTTCTCACTCTCCCTCTCCCCTCTCTTTATTTAGTCAACTATCTATCTATCTATCTATCTATCTATCTATCTATCTATCTATCTATCTATCTATCTATCTATCTATCTCTCGCACACACAAACACGCACACACAAACACGCACGTACGCACATACACACGTACACCCGCAAGCACACACACACTGGGGGGGGGGCTCCGTTTCATGTGGCAATTTGCTGCCGCAAGGCGCGTGTACAGGATTTAGTACAGGGGGGGGGGTGTAACCGTAACCCAAAAGTGCGAGCAACGCCGAAGGGGAGGTCCGGGGGGCCATCCCCCAGAAATTGTTCGTCGAACCCCGCCGAACCCCCTCTGGCTACGGGCCTGTGTGTGTGCGTGCGTTGCGTGCGGCGTGTGTTTGAGAGCGCGCGTGTGTGCGCGTGTGTGTGCGTGCGTGCGTGTGTGTGCCTGACGTAGTGTGGGTGTGTGGTATATGTGGCGATGAGTGTATGGTGCGTGCGCGTGCGTGCGATAGATACCGCCGATCAGTCGAAAACGTCATAGCCAAAGGATAGATATGTACGTGAACGCGTTTACATAACACACGCATATGACAGTGAGCGTTCTAGCTGCGGTCCTATGAGATCGCAGTGTGCTTATCCAGTCCAATGATATGAAATCTTCGCTCGTTGCCGCATATTCTGTGAGCAGCTGCTCTGTTGTTTTAGCCCATCCCTCTGTCTATACTGTCTATTTAGATTACTATCTCTACTGTCTGTATGTCTCTCCTTATCGCTCACTCATCTCTCTCTCGATCTCGTCATCATCTCTCAGTCTGTCAGTGCTCATCTCTCTTCTCAGCTCTCGTCATCGTCGTCTCTCTCCTCGTCTCTCCATCCTTTATCTAGCCAAGACTACTCGTCTGTATGGCTGTCTCTGCTCATCTCTTGCTCTACATTCTCTCTCTCTCTCTCTCTCTCTCCTCTCCCTCGACCTCTCCTCTCTCTCTCTCTCTCTCTCTCTCTTCTTCTCTACCCTTCTCTCTCTCTCTCTCTCCGTTCTGTCTTTCTGCACATTTAATTTAAGTTTAATTTAATTGTTATTTTAATTTATGTTATTTTAGCACACTGCGCCATTTTGTTTCCCCAGCCCCTCCCTGACTTTCTGTCTCTGTCTACTACATCTTTCGCTCATGTCTTTCTCATGTCAGCTCTATTTTCTAACACTTCTCGCCAGTATTTACTTATATATTTCGATTCCTACATCAGGCAGAAACCACACGCACACACACGCAGCGAACGCATGCACGCACACACAACGCGGCGATACACATTGCACGCAA
>NW_014577327.1:453199-466225 GCF_000485595.1 Priapulus caudatus | reverse complement strand
CATCCACTCATTCCTATCCATCCATCCACAATCCATCCATCCATCCATCTATCCGCATTCCATCCATTCCATCCATCCATTCCATCCAATCCATCCATCCATCCATCCATCCATCCATCCATCCCATCCATCCATCCATACTCATCATCCATCCATCCATCCATCCATCCATCCATCCATCATCATCCATCCATCCAATCCATCACATCCATCCATCCATCCATCCATCCATTCCATCCAATCCATCATCCATCCATCCATCCATCCATCCATCCATCCATCTATCTATCCATCATCCATCTATGTACTGTGAAAGCTGCTGCTATTAGGATTTTTCTCGCTCACTACTCGCGCTTCATCACAGCTGCTGCAGCGACCATACAAATTAGGGTTGCTCGCTTACCAACGTGATACGTTCGACCAACACAAAGAACATAACAGGTCGGCCTGAATAATCAGAGCATCGAGGCAATTATATCCCTCCTTATATACCTCCTTTCCTCCCCCGCACTCCTCCCCCCTCTCCATCTTCCTTTCTCCGCCCTTCTCTCAGCGCTAGACCTCTTGCATACCATCCTCTCTTTTCTCGCGCCAGGAGCGCCGTGACGAAGAAAGAGCATCTTCCCGCCAACAACTGGTTTTATCTATCTCATTTTAACTGCTTAATAAATACAAAAGCTTATAAACGCTGTCATAAATGTTCGCAGACACACTACAAGCTATGGATTGCCATCACGAAAATGTTATAAACAACGCCACGCATGTGAGCTAAATGTAGTTATCATAATGTAATGTAGTTACCCGAAAAATGTAAATAGCCAGACAAGACCGTTCGTTCAAAATTTACTTGCGGACATAGCAACAGCCGACTTGCCTAGTCCAAAATCTAGTCTAGAAAAGTTGTTTTGTATAATAACGAAACCAAACCGTTTTCAAAAACCTCATTTAGAAAACTCATTTAGAAAATAAAAACCTCTTGCGCTAACTTACTTTCGTTAAGAGATATTGGCAAAATTAAAAATATTTGGCTTAATTACGTACTATAATTACGCATGCATTAATACGAACAGAGGTCGAGCCACATTAAACCAGTGTGTCGATATTGTTGAATACCAACACAAAAGTATGGAAAGCTAGGGCTTTGCCAATGTAAACATCAAAAACGTAAAAAGGTTCGAAGAAGGAAGATTTGTTTGGTTCTATCTGATCAAAATATTTTTATGCACAAAATGCGTACATGAGAGACCGTGAGTAGATACATTGTGGATTTGGGTGAAAGCAGATTTAATTAAGTGGCGCCGGTAATACCCCCGTCACACTGGACGGCAAACCATCGCGACCGTACGGCCGACCAGAAAATGTACAAGGTCGCCGGCAAAACGCGAACACAACGCGAGAAAAAGGTCCACAAATTACAAACTTGAAAAAAACCGCGCTCTTACCGCGACCTGTGCGATCGTACCGCGTTCTCACGGGCGCGCCCGCCACGAACCTCTCCGGCGCTTATGGCGTTTCTATTGAGATCTATGGCTTGGCAACGGCGATCACACGGCGTTCCGCGGCGCTCTCACCACGCTCATGGATGTTCTTACCGCGCGTCTTCTACGTGTATCGCGACTGCACGGCGACCTCACGGCGTTTCTACCACGTTCTCACGGCGACTATATACGCTGGTCAGATTTGCGGAAATTTTAACTGTATAGTTGTTGCGTTTTCTGAGTAGAAACACGATGCCGAAGAAACAAAGCTACCAGAGGCCGAGGCCGTGGCCGAGACAGATCGGCATGAAACAGATCGGATGAGACAGATCCATGAATTCGCCCGTTGAAATGTTGCCTTTTCGCAGCGTCTTTGCCACGCGTGTACTGCGCGTGTACTACGTTTATGGAGATGTTACGACGCTTGTCTCACGACCTTCGCGACCCACCGCGTTCTCAGCGCGTTCCAGGTACAGATCGCCGAACCTTGGCATTTGTTTTGAACATGCTCAAAACAAACGCCGCTGACTCGCGCGATCATTGGCGAACCATGGCGACCACACACACGATGTCTGGCGTTTCCACCACGCTTATGCCACGCTTATGGCGACCTTGGCGCGCTCTGGGCCCATTTTCCGTCGCCGTAGCAGCGCAGTAAGGACGCCACCCCGGTGTGACGGGGGTATAATGGTGCAAGCATCCTGTGCAATATTCATACTCTCATAGTCTCAGCACATCGCCCGCTGCATGCTTCCAACGTCCAGCCCTATTCACTCGCACTGCACCCGGCCTGTTGCATCTTAACAATTCTATACACACTCTTCTCTCTCACTTTCTCTCTTTCCTTCTCCGTCTCTCTCTCTCTCTCTCTCTCTCTCTCTCTCTTTCTCTCAATCTTTTCTCTCTCTCTCATCTCCCTCTCTCTCTCATCTCCCTTCTCTCTCTCTCTCTCTCTCTCTCTATATATATATATTTACAGTATATCTAATATACACATATGCTTTAATTACTCTCTGCGCGCGCGCGCCCTCTCTCTCTCTCTCTCTCTCTCTCTCTTATATATATATAATACATATAGATTATCCATATAATCCTCTTTCGCTCTTTCTCGCTCTCATCCATGTTTGTAAAAGGAAAAATGGGAATTCACTTCGGTGGTGAGGAGCGAGCCGATGGTCAGCGATGTGGAGGAAATGCGTGCAGGAGGAGGAGGAAGAGAAGGAGGAAGATGCTGGAGATGCAGGAGGATCTGGAGGGATGCTGGAGGATGCTGGAGGATGCTGGAGGATGCTGGAGGGGAGGAGGAGGAGGAGGATGGAGGATGCTGGAGGTTGCTGGAGGATGCTGGGATGCTGGAGGATGCTGGAGGAGGAGAGGAGGAGCTGAGGAGGCTAGAGGATGCTGGAGGATGCTGGAGAGACGCTGGAGATGCCTGAGAGGATGCTGGAGAGGAGGAGGAGGAGGATGGAGAGGATGCTGGAGATGCTGGAGGATGCGTGCAGCGCTAGCTGCGTGTTGCCTCGGCATGTTCTCCGCTCATGCTTTCTACACTCACACTTCCACTCAGATTTGTTGCGCTCACATTTCTCCGCGACAGCTTTGTATACACTCTCATATACACACGGCCACCAGCGGCGCGTGCGAGCGCGTGTGTCTGTGCGTGCGTGTATGTTGTAGCGTGGGTGCGCGTGCTAGCGTGCATACATGCGGGCGCGCACAAGACACTTGGGACAGAGTCAGTAAAAACTGAAAATAATAGGAACACACATTAACAAATGGCCCTACTACCGTACCTCTCTGTTACGCTTCCACTGTTAATATGGCTGATGATCTGTGACTCTATTATATATATATTACAGGAGCGTATAATGACAAATACATTGTCATTATACGCTCCTATATTATCATAGCGTCACAGCACACTCGCAGCGGCGAGTGCGGGAGCGTTCGGGCGTTAGGTTTTACATAGAATTTTTATGAAGGAAAGTTGATATACAGTGACGCAACAGTGGAACTGTAATTAGAGTACGGTTAGTAGGGCCTATTTGTGAATGTGGTGTTCATATTATTTTCCGTTTTACTGAACTCTGTCCCAAGTGCCTGTGTGCGGGCGGCAGGTGTATGTGCGTACCGCGTGCGGTGCGGTTTTTTTTAATGAGACAGGGAAGGGTACCGGGAGAAGGGTGGTGGTTAAGGAGAACCGCGGAAAAGAAGAGCCACGGCGACCCCAGAGTTGGGAAAGGGCTCGAGTGGGAAGCTGAAAACTAAAGGAGAATGAGGTTGTGTCTAAGGGTCAGGGGGGGTAGGACTGGGTTTAGTGGTCGGGTGTAAGGGAATGGAGAAGAGCCGAGATCAGACGAGAAGAGACGAGGGGAGCCAGACAGCTGCCGAGTGCGCTGGTAGAATTACCGCGGACGGAGAGAGAACAGAAGAGGAGAGTAAGTAGGGGGGAGTGGGCGGGTTAAAGAGAGAAGGGACAGCCATACAGAAGAGATTTAGTAGTAAAGAGAGAGGAGAAGAGGAGGAGAGAGAGAGAGAGAGAGAGAGAGAGAGAGAGAGAGAGAGAGAGAAAAGAGAAGTGCGTACGGACGTATTAGTTTGTGCGTGCGCTTCTGCGAGTGCGCAGTACGTTCGTATTATTTAGCGCTCGCGGACAGGGTGATGAACTAGTGCTCGCACCAGTGACAAAGATATGCACGTTCATTGGTCGATAGGGCGTGTGGTCATTAATTTCGTAATGTACGTTCGATTTATGTGCTCAAGTGGCGTGTCTCGCCATCGCGTGCCATAATCCTACCTTGTCAATTCATAGCAGTTGCAGATGTCGGTCATAGCAAGTGACGGTCTGCACCGCATGTACCGTTCGATTTCGTGTGTAGCGTGCGTGCCGCAATAGCGTCCGCGTTTGTATGATACTGATTACAGATATTTGCATGTGTGCTGTGTGATGACACACGCTGCGGCGCACCCCACTCGCAGCCCGCTCGCTCCGTGTTGTGCAGGCCGTAGCCAGCGCATTCTATCTTGGGGGGGAGGGTGCTCGTTATCTTCAATGTGCAATTTGCGTCGCGACAAGGGGCGTGTACAGGATACTTGTACCCAACAGGCCGCCACATCGGGACTGCAGGCAGGCAACACACGCCTACGCACGCACACACACTGGTACGCAACACCAGCCTGAACCCAAAGGTCTGGCTGAGCTCCACTCGCCGAACAGGGGCGCACCAGCGTCCACGCACGCACAGGCACGGCACACACACGGCGCCGTAGCAGACCGGGTTGGTTCCCGGCGTAGAAATTTTCGTTCGAACCAAACGCGCGCTCTGGCTATCGGGGGTCTCTGGCCTGGTGTTCGAACGATACGAAAAAAAATTTCCTGGAAGGGAGGGCCCCCCGGACCCCCGTTCGGCTGCTTTCGCAACTTGGGGTTACGGTTTTTACATCCCCCCCCCCCCTTTACAAATCCTTACACTCCCCTCCACAAATGCCAACATTTGTAGATGAACGATCCGTCAAAAACTAACTCCGTGACTGATCAGCGCTTACGCGTAAGGTGCGTGTGAACAAAACGTTGTAGAGAGCGCGCTGTGTGGTGCGCGTGTGTGTGGCGGTGGCGTGCGTGTGTGTGCCTGCCGTAGATGTGGGTGTGTGGCCGTATATGGTGCGTGAGTGTATGTGCGTGCGTGCTGTGCGTGCGCATAGATCGCCGCCGTTCGCTCGAAAACGTCTATAAGCCAAGGGATAGATATGTACGTGAACGCGTTTTACATAACACACGCGTTATCACAGTGAGCTTCTAAGCTGCCGTCCTTGAGCGCAGTGTGCTTTCCAGTCCAATGATTGAAAAATCTCTCTCTGATTGCCGCTATTCGTGAGCAGCTGCTCTTCTTGTTTTTAGCCCATCTCTGTCTATCTGTTATCTTATCTATCTCTCTGTCTTGTATGTCTCTCCTCTATCGTCTCTATCTTCTCTTCTTCTCTCTCCTCTCTCTCCTCTCTCTCTTTCTCTCTCTCTCTTCTCTCTCTGCTCTCTCTCTCTCTCTCTCTCTTTTATCTACCTTATCTCTCTGGTATGGACTGTCTCCTCTCTCTTCTCTCTCTCTCTTCTCTCTCTCTCCTCTTCTTCTCTCTCTCTCTCTCGCTCTCTTCTCTCTCTCTTTCTCTTTCTCTCTACCCTCTCTCTCTCTTCTCTCTCTCCGTTTCTGTCTTTTCCATTTAATTAATTTAAGTTTAATTTTATTTTATTTTATCTTTATTAGCACCTTGCGCCATTTTTTTTCCTGACTTTCTGTCCTCTGTCTCTCTCTTTCGCTCTAGTCTTTTTCTCATTCACTCTTTTCTAACACTACTCGCCGTATTTTACTTTATTATTTCGTTCCTCATGCAGCAGAAACACACACTGCACACACACTGCGCGAACGCATGCACGCCACACTACTGCTGCGAACACATTGCAGCACAACACACTCGCGAACGCTATGCACGACACACACGCGCGAACACATGCACGCACACACACGCGCGAACACATGCACGCACACACACGCTCGAACACATCACGCACACACACGCCTCAAACACAATGCCCACGCACACACACGCCTCGAACACACTGCACAGCACACACACGCCTCGAACACATGCCACGCACACACCACGCCTCCGAAACACATGACGCCACACACGCCTCGAACACATGCACGCAACACACGACCGCTCGAAACACCATGCACGCACCCACACGCCTTCGAAACACACTGCACGCCACACACCACGCTTCGAACACATGCACGCACACACACGCCTTCGAACACATGCACGCACACACGCCTCGAACACCATGCACGCACACACACGCCTCGAACACCATGCACGCACACACACGCCTCGAAACATGCCACGCACACACACTGCCTCGAACAACATTGCCACGCACACCACGCATCGAACAACATACACCACACACACGCCTCGAACCATGCACGCACACACACGCTTCAGAACAATTCACCGCACAACACGCCTTCGAACACATGCACGCACACACACGCCTCGAACACATTGCACGCACACACCGAGCGCCGAACACGATGCCGCACACACACGCCTCGAACACGATGGATGCACACACCACGCCTCGCAACACTATGCACGCACACACATCAGAGCTGCATCCCATGGGTGCCACGTGCGCTAGGCACCTTACAGTGATTGAGATACACGCACGCACGCACGCACGCCACGCCACGAAGCACGCACGCACGAACGCAGCACGCAGCACGCACGAACGCACCGCAATGAAGAGCATGACCCACGCACCAAAATAAGCGCACACACGCACGCACGCACGCAGAGATTACCACAATTACGCGCACGCACACACGCACGCACGCAATACCAACATTAACTGCGCCGCAAACAACGCACGCCCACCGCAGATACCACAATTATGCGCACGCCACACACGCCACGCACGCAGAATACCACAATTTTACGCGCCCGCCCACACGCACGCACGCAGATTACCACAATTACGCGCGCACGGCACACACCGCACGCACGCAGTCATACCACAATTACGCGCAACGCATTACACGCACGCACGCAGATACCACAATTACCGCGCACGCACACACGCCACGCACGCAGATTACCATATTTACGCGCACGCCGCGCCATCACGCATGCAAGATACCACAATTACGCGCCACCGCGCCACGCAACAGTACGCAGATACCACAATTACGCACTACGCACGACCGCCACGACACGCACCCAGATACCACAATTAGCGCGGCACACACACACGCCCACGCACGCAGATACCATAATTACGCGCCCACGGCGCGCACGCACGTACGCAGATACCACAATAACGCACACGCACACACCCACGCACGCACGCCACACTACTATCAGAATTTCAGTCATGTTATTTCATATCTGTTTGTGACATTGTGACCCTTTCTGTCAGTCGACAAGATCTCTGTCAGCCTGCATGAATTCTGTCTGCCGGAATCACAGCCAAAATCACAGTCGCATGAATAGGCAAAAATGTCACCGCCAGCACAGCCCGGCATAATTAGACGCCATAAATGTCTTGCTATGGATATACAGAATACGTCTATAGATTAAATGTCACACAAGCTATCAGCAGATAAACGCATGCAACGCGCGCGGCACGGACTCGCGCTCCGTGTTGGCGCGAATGCGTATACATCGACACTAACGTAATGATACACTCACGTCCATCAACGTACTAGCCATTCATGCACGGTCATCATCATCACATCATCATCATTCATCATCCATCCATCGTCATCATCATCAACATCATCATTATTATCTTCCTCCTCCTCCTCCTCCTCTCCTCCTCCTCCTCCTCCACATCCTTGCTTCTTACTTCTTCTTCTTTACTTCTTCTTTCTTGTTCGTCAAATATATTCTACCAGCGAAAAGTATTATTAATATAATCGTCTTACACACAGAGCATACATCATGAGATCATACAGACGTGGTATACTCAAAGACAGCGAGCACGAACTGCTTACTAATATACTATAACACACCTGCTGTCCTTGGGTTCTTGTCGGCGCGACGGTTTACGCCCCTCTCCCTTTTCTCTTGCTCTCTCTCTCCCTCCTCTCGCTCTCTCTCTCGTGCCGCACCACCACGCCTTGTTAAAGCTCTTACGTCAAATCGTATTAAAATTTTTTCTCCATCATCATCATCGGCGTTCTTGACACCTGCCCTGCACTCTAACCCCGCTTTACCGCTAGCGCAGGGATGTGTGTGTGTGTGTGTGTGTAGCTGTGTGTGTGTGGTGTGTGTGTGTGTTTGTGTATGTGATGTGTGTGTAGTGTGTGGTGTGTGTGTGTGTGTGTGTTGTGTGTTATAAAGCTGGCTACGGGCCTGCACACACACACGCGCGCGCGTGTGCACACACACACATACACAAACGAACGTACATACAAACGCACGCATGCGCACACGCACACACAAACGAACGTACATGCGCACGCACGCATGCACACACGCACGCATAAACTAAGGTACATAGGCACGCATGCAGACACGCACACACATAAACGAACGTACATACGAAATTATACACACGCACACGCAAACGAACGTGCATACGCACGCACGCACATACACCTGCCCGCACAAACTAACGAACGTACGCGCGCACGCAGAAGCGCACGCACAAACTAACGTCCGTACGCACGTACGCACGCACGTACGCACATACACCTGCCCGCCCGCACACAGGCACTTGGGACAGAGTCAGTAAAAACGGAAAATAATATGAACACACATTCACAAATAGGCCCTACTACCGTACCTCTCAATTACAGTTCCACTGTTGCGTCACTGTATATCAACTTTCCTTCATAAAAATCTATGTAAAACCTAACGCCCGAACGCTCCCGCACTCGCCGCTGCGAGTGTGCTGTGACGCTATGATAATATCAGGAGCGTATAATGACAATGTATTTGTCATTATACGCTCCTGATAATATATATATATATAGAGTCACAGATCATCAGCCATATCAACAGTGGAACTGTAACAGAGAGGTACGGTAGTAGGGCCTATTTGTTAATGTGTTATCCTATTATTTTCCTAGTTTTTACTGACTCTGTCCCAAGTGTCTGTGCGCCCGCATGTATGCACGCTAGCACGCGCACCCACGCTACCACATACACGCACGCACAGACACACACGCTCGCACGCGCCGCTGGTGGCCGTGTGTATATGAGAGTGTATACAAAGCTGTCGCGGAGAAATGTGAGCGCAACAAATCTGAGTGGAAGTGTGAGTGTAGAAAGCATGAGCGGAGAACATGCCGAGGCAACACCAGCTAGCGCTGCACGCATCCTCCAGCATCCTCCAGCATCCTCCTCCTCTCCAGCATCCTTCTAGCATCTCAGCAGTCTCCAGCATCCTCAGCATCGCTAGCCTCCTCCAGCAGTCTCCTTCTTTCCTCCTCCAGCATCCCTGCATTATAATATGAATCCTCAGCATCCTCCAGCAACTCCAGATCTCCTCTCTCTCCTCCTCCTCCTCCAGCATCCTCAGCCATCCTCCAGCATCTCCGCATCTCTCCAGGCATCCTCCTGATCTCCGCATCCTCTCCTTCTCTTCCTCCTCTCCTGCACGCATTCTTCCTCCACATCGCTGACCTTCTGGCATCGGCTCCTCACACCGAATGTGAATTCCCATTTCTTTTAAAACATGGATGAGAGCCGAGAAAGAGCGAAGAGGCATTTATGGATATATATATGTTTATATACTATACTATACGAGAGGGAGAGATGAGAGGATGAGAGGGCGCGCGGCGGCGCAGAGGATGAGTAATTTAAAGCACTATGTGTATATTATGTATATCTATATATATTATAGATGAGATGAGAGAGCGGTGAGATGAGGAGGGAGATGTGAGAGAGAGAGCTGAGATTGTAGAGAGAGCAGAAAGAGAGTTTGATTTGAGAATAGACGAGAGAGAGAGATGACCTCTTGAGAGAGACGAGAGAGACGGCGAGAAAGACCGAGAAAGTGGAGCAGAGAGAGTGTGTATTAGAATTGTTAAGCATGCAACGATGGCGGTGCAGTGCGCACGTGAATTAGGCCGCTGTGACGTTGCGAAGCATGCACGGGGCGATGCTGCTGAGATATGAGAGTATGATATGCACAGTGATGCTTGACACCATTATACCCCGTCACACCGGGGTTGGCGTCCTTAGTCCTGCGCTGCATACTGGCGACGGATAAATGGCCCAGAGCGCGCCAGGATCTGCCATAAGGTGGCATAAGCGTGGTTGGTAACGCCTAGGACATCGTGTGTGTGGGTCGCCCATGGTCGCCAATGCATCGCGATGTCACGGCGTTTGTTTCGAGCTATGTTCAAACAAATGCCAAGTTCGGCGATCTGATCCTGCGACGCGCTGATGAACGCGTGGGCGTCCATGAATGGTCGTGAGGACAGCGTCGTAACATCTCCATAAACGTTATGTACACGCGCAGTACTACGCGTGGCAATAGGATCGCTGCGAAATGGCACATTTTCAACGGCGAATTCATGGATCTGTCTCATGCGATCTGTTTCCTGCCGATCTGTCTCCACGGCCTCAGGCCTTCTGGTAGTCTTTGTTTCTCTCGGCATTCGTGTTTCTACTCGAAAACGCCACATAACTATACAGTTAAAATTTCCGCAAATCTGACCACGTTATATAGTCGCCGTGAGAACGGGGAGTAGAACACGACCGTTCGAGTCCGCCGTGCAGTCGCGATTACACGTAGAAGACGCGCGGTTAAGAACTCATCAGAGCGTGGTCGAGAGCCGCCGCACGCGGGGAACGCCGTGTGATCGCCGTTGCAAGTCCTTAGATCTCAATAGAAGACGCCATATAGCGCGGAGATGGTTCGTGGGCGGGCGCGCCGCTGAGACGCGGTCGATCGCCACAGGTCGCGGTATGGTAAGACTGGCGGTTTTTTTCAAGTTTTTGTAATTTGTTGGGACCTTTTTCTCGCGATTCTGTGTTCGCGTTTTGCCGGCGACCTTGTACATTTTCTGGTCGCGTACGGTCGCGGATGGTTTGCCGTCCAGTTGTGTACGGGGGGGTAATTACTCTCGGCGCAACTTACATTAAATCTGCTTTCACCGTAAATCCAACAATCGTAGGCTACTCACGGTCTCTCTGTATCGCATTTTGTGCATAAAAATATTTTGATCTAGATAGAACCAAACAATATCTTCCTCTTCGAACCTTTTTACGGTTTTCTGATGCTTTACATTGGCAAAGCCCTATGCTTTCCATCACTTTTGTGTTGGTTATCAAACAATATGACACACTTGGTTTATGCCTGGCTCTGATCCTCTGTTCTGCTTATTAATGCAGGCGTAACTTATAGTACGGAAATTAAAGCCAAATATTTTTAATTTGGCATATCTCTTAAGAAATGTAAGTTAGCGCATAGAGGTTTTTATTTCTAAATGAGTTTTCTAATTTGAGGTTTTGAAAACGGTTTGGTTTCGTTATTATACAACAACTTTTCTTAGACTTAGATTTTGCGACTAGGCAGTCGGCTGTGCTTATGTCGCATGTAAATTTTTAGAACGAACGTCTTGTCTGGCTTACTTTAACATTTTTTTCGTGGTAACTATCATTTACCATTTACTGATAACTACATTTAGCTCACCATGCGTGGCGTTGTTTATAACATTTTACGTGATGGCCAATCCATAGTTGTAGTGTGTCTTGGAACTTTATGACGACGTTTATAAGCTTTGGTGTATTTTTAGACGCAGTTAAAATGGATAGATTTAAAACCAGTTGTTGGCGGTAAAGATGCTTCTTATCTTCGTTCACGCGCTCCGGCTGCTGAGAAAGACGGAGAGATATGGTGTATGCAGAGGTCTAGCGCGTGAGGAAGGGCGTCGTTAGGAAAGGAAATAGGAGAGGGGGGAGGAGTGCGGGAGGGAAGGAGCGTATATAAGGAGGGATATAATTGCTCGATGCTTCTGATTTATTCAGCGACCTGTTATGTCATTTGGTGTGGTCGATACTCTATCGACGTTGGAGCGAGCCACGCCTCATTTGTATGGTACGCTGCCAGCAGCTTGTGATGAGCGCGATGTCAGTGAGCGAGAAAATCCTAATATGCAAGCAGCCTTAACAGATAGATGGATTAGTGGTCGATAGATTGGATGGAATGATGGATGGATGGATGGATGGGATGGATGGTATCGGATGGATGGTATGGTATGATGGATGGAATGGATGGATGGTATGGATGGTTGATGGATGGCATTGGATGGTGGATGGCTGGAATGGATGTCGATGGAATGGATGGGATGGATGATTGATGACGATGGATGGAATTGGCTGGATGAGTACTGGATGGATGGATGGTATGGATGGATGGATGGATGTCATAGATGGCGATGGCATGGAATGGAATTTGGCATTGGATGCGATGGATGGATGGAATGGGCATGATCGGATATGATGGATGGCATGAGAATGGTATGGTCATGGATGGATTGGATGGATGGGATGGAGGTGGCATTGGGATGGCATGGCCATGGCCGTCGATGGATGGATGGGCCGGATTGGGGATGGACTGCGGGATGGGGGGCTGATGCATGGTCATGGTTATGGGCATGATGGATGTGATGGTTAGGATGATTGGCTAGTGGCGTGGTATGGATTCGATCGATCGATAAATGGATGCGTGGTGGTGCGGTTAGATGGATACATAGCTCGGACAGAATGTATTGACATGGGTCGCGCGCAGCACATTGTATTGTTGCGAACGGAACGTGTTACATTTCGTATCAACAGCGAGTCGGTTGTTGTCGTTTGCCTGATTAATCGACGCATTCTTCGTTGCATCTCTCGCGAGCGCCGGCCGCAGCGACGAGGACTGTTCTGTTGATCAGTTCGCTTTACAGATAGAAGGTTAGCGAGGCTGTGTGTAAATGGTCAGTAAGCATTTGCTTCCCGGCCGCTGCGCATAATTGTACTGCTGGGACGGTGGGGG
>NW_014577327.1:452116-453189 GCF_000485595.1 Priapulus caudatus | reverse complement strand
GAGAGAGATGTGCGACATTGTATTTACGTGTTGTCAATGTATACTTGAATTCACGAACGCAATCATAAATACTGCTAACAAGCGATCCAGCGATCATCACTTCCCTAAATGTTCATGTGTCGCTTCACACACGCACACGCACACACGCGCGCGCGCACACACACATGCGCAAACGAAACGCACGCACTCACACACGCACGTACACACGCACACACACACACACACACACACACACACACACACACACACACACACACACACACACGCATACACAAGTGCGCGCGCAAACGAAACACACGACCCCCCAATAATCTTCTGCAATCACCGACAATGTTATAAGCCGATCTTAGCGGCTCTCCGCCGATCTTAGCGGTTTCAGCCGATCTCCGCTGATTTCAGCCGATCACCTCCGATCACCTCCGCCGATCTCTGCCGATCTCCACCGATATCCGCCGATATTAACCGAACTCAGCCGATTTCAGCCGATCTCTGCCGATCTCTGCCGATCTCTGCCGATCTCTGCCGAACTCAGCCGATCTCAGCCGATTTTTGCCGATCACTGACGATCTTCTAGAATCTCTGACGACGCGTCGGCGACGATGCGTCGGCGACGATGCGTCGGAGACGATCAGGCGCACGGCCGACACATGCACTCGAGCGGCGCGTACGTTTTCACGCGACGGTAGCCGACAGTGTCGCCAGCGCACTTGAGCCGTACGTGCGCCTCTCGCTCTCCGACCTCCTGACAGCACATGCACGATCGCTCCAGCCGCAGGTCGGCGTCGAGCCGCAGCTGCACGTGCGAGCTGCAGCGGCCCTGGCAGGCGAACGACGGGATGCTCTTCGGAAGGCAGCCGGCGTGTCGCAGCACGTGTATGACGCGTCGCAGCCGGCAGAGGTCGTTGCCGAGCCAGTGGCTGCCGACGCCGTTGCCGCGCCAGCTGCCGACAGTCGCGCCAGACTCGACGAGCATTTCGGCGACGAGCAGCAGCGAAACGATGAGATTCACGCTCGCTGTCGGGCGCATGGCGGCGCTGCGGTCGCGCTTCCGCATCAACGTCCGGTGTCGGTGA
>NW_014577327.1:439883-445179 GCF_000485595.1 Priapulus caudatus | reverse complement strand
CTCTCTCTCTCTCTCTCTCTCTCTCTCTCTCTCTCTCTCTCTCTCTCTCTCTCTCTCTCTCTCTCTCTCTCTCTCTCTCTCTCTCTCTCTCTCTCTCTCTCTCTCTCTCTAGATATATATATATATATATATATTAGAAGTATATATGTAGGTCTCGAGGCTGGTTTCTTTGGCCTTGGCCTCGGAGTGCAATGACTTGGACTCGGTCTCTGACTCGAGCCCTCCGGCAGTATATATGCGCACTATGGCTACCACACTCCCTGCCAGCTTGCACTGTTTACAATCACGTATATGCGTTCGAGTATAGTTTTTAGCATACTTGATTTAATTACCACTGTGCGCTGATACCGCGTTTATTTTGTTTAACCTGGTTTACACATACATTGCGCGCAGCGAATTCATTTATTGGGCTCTGCTGTGGAACTGTGTGAGAAATACCCTGCGCTACCACCCCCTTACCGCAACAAGCTGGTATGCTGTTGCAATAATTGCACACAAACAAACGCAAATTTTAACCTGTATACGCGGCGCAATGGCAATTACTTTGTCCATCCTTAAAGCAAAATGATAGACATAGCAGTTGTTATTGAATAACTTGAAGTCATATTGTGCATATTGTGTTTGACCTCTTATGCACTAGGCCTATGTATTCTAATCAATTATAGTACATAAAGTTTGGATATATGAACAGTACAGGGTGATTATACAATTATTGAAAGAATCTTCTGATAAGTATTTTACAGTTGTGCAGTAATTCTGTAGCAAGCAACATGAACATAAAACGTCTACATAATTTGTGTAATGTCATGTTACATCGTAAACAGGATTGGGCCTATGTAACTCTTTATGTGATATATATGATATTAATCACTAAACGATATGTTCAGGTAAAGCCAAGCCATTTTTCTATTTTTCTATCCACACGCTTGTATGTCTTTTACAGTGTGTATCTGTTCGAACTTTATAGTCGAACAAATAAAACAAAGAAAAGAAGTTTATGCTACACGAAAAAACTTTCTTCCCAGTGCTTTTACTTTCTATTTCATGCAAACAAGTGACAGATCCAGGAGGGGCAGGAGGCACCCCCCCCCCCATTTTTTCACCAACCATATACATAGAGGTTGGCGGCCTTGTCGGTTTGCGCCCCCCCCTAATTTGTTTTATGAAAGCTGGAATCGGACGCGGACTCGGACTCGGGTGGTGTAGACTCGAAGTCCGACTCGGACTCGGAGGCTATGAACTCGGACTCGGTCTTGGCCTCGGAGGCTGTGGACTCGACTACAACACTGATATAAACATATACCTCTTAATTAATTTTTCTCTCTCTTTCTCTCTCTCTCTTTGTTGCTCTCCCCTCTGCCCATCTCTCTCTTTCTCAGTCCCCCTCCCCTCTCTTCTTCAAGCAATCAAATCTAACTATATCTGTCAGCTTCACCGCGATACGCCCTTGCAATCGGCTTTGAATACGATCACGTAAAAAGTCAGGTAAACATATTTTGACATCGTCCTTTGCGTACTGCGCGTTATATGGGGCTAGGAAGGTCCGTGTAATAAGAGGGGAGAAACGAAGTTGCGTTTTGATATAAGTGTTGTATTGTAGGCTGCGTGCTAATTAACCAGGGGCGCTTTTAGCCCGACGAAGCGTGCGGCTAATTACGCTCCTCGATATTATTGTAAGTATATATTAAGACTCCGTGGCTCGTATATATATATATTCGCAGCCCATTGCGCACCCTAACCACCTAAACCCAGCTGGTAATTGAAGAAACTGGTTGGATTGATGTGACGTCCGGGCTGTTTTAGGAAGCGTATAAATAGACACGGACATACAGAGGAGAGACCATTAGTGATATTAGTTATTACATGGACAGTTACTAGGTAAGATGTAGAGAACGGAAGACGAGACGCGGGCCCTATAGGCACGGGTACCTTGGTTGCCGTAGTATGTATATATTTGTGTGTTCGACGGAGTAGTAATAAAGACAGAGTTCAATAACTAATCTGCGACTACGGCTCTACCTGACGAGACTCTACGCTGCTACTCTACCTTGCTATCTATACGAAACATCTCCACCATTTGCTAACTCTACGCTGCTACGATTCCGGAGCTGAGGTTATCACCCAAATAGAAGTACAACATACGCTTTCCCGCGAGGTTCTACCGTGGTTATTCAACAGCATTGCAAGGGGGAGTTTACGTTCAAGTTAATATTCACACGTAGTGCATCCTTGCGCGCGAAATGTTTAGATTTTAAGATGAGAATGAGCGAGGTCCCGACAAGCCACGGGCAGCTATATGTGTGTATATCTATCTATCTACCCATCTATCTATCTATCTATCTATCTATCTATCTATCTATCTATCTATCTATCTATCTATCTATCTATCTATCTATCTATCAAGGCGCCATTCTAAAACCGAGGGCGGTTTGAGGTATGGAAACAAGTATTTACCCACCGCTGCGAGATCAGGAGAGATCGGTAGAGAGCCGTCGCCGGAGATTACTCAAATGTTAGCGCACACAGAAATTGCGAACGCTTTCTCGTAATTTAGAACGATCGTCCGCTGCTATAGTGTTTAGCTGTGCAGCCGATCGATTGCAACTAGTTGTATCTATTGTAGTATTATACTATTATAGTAGGTATTATACTATTGGGAGATTAGAACATGTTCTATTTTCGCCAACATGGAGTTGCCGAATTGACGAACATAGAACTTGTTCCAAGCTCCAAACTAGTTGCAATTGACCAGTTGCTCGCGCGACTTTTGCGTTTATATTGCCGATTGTCGGGTTGTATAGTTGGGAAGTTGGTCCAATTTGTCAATTTGTCTGCATTTGCCTTGCGCTAGTCGGTAGTGTGAACCCAGCTTTATATTCGGACGCGAAGAGAATGGTGAGTATTATTATTCGTCACCTGACGCTCGCCTCTTGTGCAAAATGGCGCGCAATGCTTCGCCCGCTAGCCCGGCAGATAATATCAAGAGCTAATAATACCTTTTAGGTATTATTAGGTAGGTACCATTTAGGTATTATTAGCTCTTGATAATATGTGAATGAATTGTGATTTTGATGATACAAGCATGAGGTTTAGCACACTGTTAGAGCATGCCCTAAGGAAGATTTTGGGCTATAGGGCCATCGCATATGTGTCCCGCGGCAACAATGGCGGCCATTTTCAAAGATGGCCGCCATTCAAATCTATTATCCTTCATTTTCAGCTAATATTCAACATAGAAACGTGATCTTGGTGCATAATTCCCTCAAATATATATTATGCATATCTATATATCTGGCTCTCACATATCTGCCGGGCTACACGTCGATAAGACTAACGGTAAACCCGTTCGCATGCGTGCGCGTGCCGACGTCTGTTTCATGGCAGACGACAAAACACTCACGCTGAAATCTACCACGTTCGGGTACGAGCTGCTGTGTGAAGGGTAAACGCGTAATGTTCTCAACTAGACGCAGGATAAAGTGCAATGAAGCTTTTCTCCGATCGCGTTTAACCGTATGCCTTACGAAATTCTTCATGTGATGTACGCACACGCCCATTATCTCTTACGAGAAATGTTATTTTGCCGAAATTACATCATTATTGTTGAGAGCACAACGACAAAACTAGTATGAGAAGTAGGACTGAAGGGGTGCATGCGCGAAGAGGAGGAGGGGTAAGAAGAAGAAGAAGAAGAATCTCTCTCTCTCTCTCTCTCTCTCTCTCGCTTTCTCTCCTGACATCTATACAATTGCCCAGAGTGCTAATAAACGTCTCCGCGTGAGTTAGTTATAGTTTAGAACAGAGTCGCTCACCTTCGCAACGGCAACGCGACGTTACCGGGTAGAAACGTGGCTAAATTCCACCGAAGATTAAATAGATAGAGCGAATATCGTTAGATATCTGGCTGCAGAGTTAACGGTCGCGTATTAGAACTTCTATCAACGTATATCGTAGCGTAAACATTGTAAACAAACAAACAAGAAAAGAAACAAACAAATAAAGTTTTTACCGTTTTACGGTCGCCTACTATAACCGTACCCTAGTATTCACATATCGCAGCGTAACATCGTGAGCAATCAATCACTTACTTAATCAATCAATCAAACAAACAAACAAACAAACAAACAATATTTTTACCTTAAGGCACATGTGGCTATCGTCGATGCGTACGCTTCGAGAACGGCGTGTCCGTGATTGCTTGAGTTTGAGTGTGTGTGCGTGTGTGTGTGTGTGTTTACGCAGGAGTCTACGTCTCTATACAGAGGGAAACACGTATTAGAGTCACAGCCACGCGGGGCGTCACACACTCACAGCAGTATATACGACTTCTTGTCTTGACACACACACTCTCTCTTTCTCTTGCTCTGTCTCTCGCTCTCTCTTTTTGTCTCTCTTCCTTTCACTCTCGCTCTCTCTTTCTGTCTTTCTATCTCGCTCTCTCCCCTCTCTCGTTCTCTCTTTCTTTCTTTGTCTCTCTCGCTGAGCGCACACCTATCGGCTTCCTCTGATCACGACACACTCTCCCTCTTCTTGTGTGTCTCTATCTCTCTGTTTCTTTCTCTCTCCCTGTGTATCTCTATATCTCGCTGTCACTCTCCCTGTGTGTCTAGCTGTCTCGCTGTCTCACTGTCCCCGTCTCTACCGCTGTCTATCTCTATCCCTGTTCATGTGTCGCCGGCGTAGCGTCGTCGACGTCCTTATATACCTGCCTGCTTTCATATGAGTATGACGGGGCGGTCCAACGTTGACTACGAGCATAGGATGAGATGACAGTATACGGCTGCAGGGTAGCGGATGACAGCCCCCTACTGCTGCAGTCATTCATCCTGATGCAGCGCCGACGACAGCTTGACAATTTAATCACGTGTGTTGGTTTGATATGATCCGATGTTATGAATCGGATCGAGACACGATCCCTGATATCGGTGAGTTAGAGAAGGAATGGGGAGAGCGGAGAGGTGCGGCGAGGAGAGGAGAGGGGAGGAATGGATAGGAGAGGATAAGAGAGAGGCGGAGAGAAGGAGAGAGGAGGGAGTATGACAGGATAGGACAGGAGAAAAAGAGCAGACGAGAGGATAAAAAAGAAGTGGAGAGAAGGAGAGAGGAGGGAGTAGGACAGGATAGGACAGGAGATGAGAGGATAAAAAAAGAAGTGGAGAGAAGGAGAGAGGAGGGAGTAGGACAGGATAGGACAGGAGATGAGAGGATAAAAAAGAAGTGGAGAGAAGGAGAGAGGAGGGAGTAGGACAGGATAGGACAGGAGATGAGAGGATAAGGAAGGAGAGAAGAAGAGTAG
>NW_014577327.1:426183-439858 GCF_000485595.1 Priapulus caudatus | reverse complement strand
TTCTGCTTTCTAGTCTCGATCTCTCCCCTCTCTCTTTCTGTCTTCTTTGTCCTTCGCTGAGCGCACACCTATCGGCTTCTTCATGATCACGACACACCTCTCCCTCTTCTTGTGTGTCTCTATCTCTCTGTGTCTTCTCCTCTCCCTGTGACTCTATATCTCGCTGTCACTCCCCTGTGTGTCTAGCTGTCTAAAGCTGTCTCACTGTTCCCCGTCTCTTACCGCTGTCTATCTCTCTCCCTGTTCATGTGTCGCCGGCGTAGCGTCGTCGGACGTCCTTATATACCGGCCTGCTTCATATGGAGTATACGGACGGCGCGTCAAACGTGACTACGACCGACATAAGCATAGGATAGATGACAGTATGACGAGCTTGAGGGTAGCGGATGACAGCCCCCTACTGCTTCAGTCGATTCATCCTGACGCCAGCGCGACGACAGCCTTGACAATTTAATCACGTGTGTTTGGTGTGATATGAATCGATGCTTATGAATCCGGATCGAGACACGATCCCTGATATCGGTGAGTACGAGAAGGAATGGGGAGAGCGGGAAGGTGCGGCGAGGAGAGAGAGGGGAGAATGGATAGGAGAGGGGATAAGCAGAGAGGCGGAGAGAAGGAGAGAGGAGGGAGTAGAGACAGAATAGGACATGGGAGATGAGAGGATAAGGAAGGAGAGAAGAAGAGTGTTAGCAGCGAATATTGAAATGTGAGACAAGCGAAGGAAGCAAATATAAGGAAAATAAATTATAGAATAGGAGAGGATGAGGAGAGGAGGTCAGATGAGCAGAGGAGAGGAGCAGGAGAGGAGAGGAGAGGCAGACGGAGAGGAGAGGGAGAAGGAGCAGGAGGAAGGAGGAGAGGAGAGGAGAGGAGAGAGAGGGAGAGGCCAGAGGGAGGAGAGGAGAGGAGAGGGAGAGGAATGGAGGGAGAGGGGGAGAGGAGAGCGAGAGGAGAGGGAGAGGAGAGGAGAGGCAGAGGAGAGGGAGGGAGAGGAGAGGAGAGGAAGAGGAGAGCGAGAGGAGAGGAGAGGGAGAGCGAGAGGAGAGGAGAGGAGAGAGAGAGGAAAGCGAGAGGAGAGGAGAGCACGCAGGGGAGGAGAGGAGAGGAAGGAGAGGAGAGCGAAGGAGAGGGAGAGGAGAGGAGAGGAGAGGAGAGGAGAGGAGAGAGAAGGAGAGGCCGAGACGAGAGGAGAAGGAGCAGAGAGGAGGCGTGTACGGAGAGGAGAGGAGAGGAGAGGAGAGAGGAGAGGAGAGGGGAGAGAAGAGAGACGTCAGACGAGACGAGAAGAGAAGGGGATCGTAAAAATATGTGCGTGTTTATTCATCATAAGAATACATAATCATTCATTCAGTGTAGACAAACAATCGTATAAATTATGTAGATTTTCGCACATACGAATCCATGCCTACATGCGACTAATTCAATTTACTGCAATGAAAGACGCCGATGCTTTAACCCACGGCGGTCACCATTGTCGTTAAACACGCGTATTCAAACGAATTCAGAAAAAAATTAAAATGGTCAAAAAATGGCGACTCTGTTAAGCGGGCTGTATGTTCGCACACAAAGGCCTCTCTTTAGCCGCAAACAGTACAACATCTTGTCGAAACACGCTCGCGACATTCGCAGACGCCGACTGTGCCACAGTATGCGCATGCGCATTTATGAGTGAGTGACAACTCGAGGTGTCGCCGTCGCCTGTGCGACTGCGCATGCGCGTCGTGTGACGGCGACAGCTGACGAGTGTCTCTCTCAGCTTTTCGATAGTAGGGCGGTGTGTTGTTCGCATCTATTGCGGCGCGTGCCTGTGTCGATCTCAGCTGTAAATGTCACTACTGTCGATCGCGCTTGCCATATGCTATGTAGAGGGCTGTGTTTTTAATTGCTACACGCTTGCCTTTTGAACTGCCACGCCGGCAATAATTCTGCTTAATATTGCCATACTGTCCGAACGCTCACGCGTTGCACGCGCACGCCACACCGCCCCATCACACACACAGCACCACACACACACAACCACACACACACACACACACACACACACACACGACACGACACACACACACACACACACCACACACATCACATACGCACGCACGACACGCACGCCACACACAACACACACACACACACACACGCACGCCACGCAACGCACGCACGAACGCACGCACACACACACGCACGCACGCACGCACGCACGCACACACACACACACGCACGCACGCACGCACGCACGCACACACACACACACACACACCCACATATAATATATACTATATATAATATAATATATATATAGTTATATACCCACGCATAGCATTACGTACTCACGCGCCCTCGCCTAAATAATCCACAACGCACGCACAGATGCACACAAAATTCACACGCGCGCGCCGAGCGGCACCACAGAGAAGAGATAGAGAGAGACGCGAGAGCCTCTGAGTGAAAGAACGGAGAAGAGAGAGAGGAGAGAGGAGAGAGAGAGGGGAGAAGAGAGAGAGAGAGAGAGATGAGATATGATGAAGAGAGAAAAGAAACATACGAGAGAGAGAAAGAGAGAGAGAGATGACCGAGCGAGAGTAGGAGAGAAGAGAGAGTGAGAGAGGGAGGAGAGATGAGGAGAGGAGACACCCTTCGAGAGAGAGCAGAGAGACCGAGAAGAGAGAGATGAGAGAGAGGAGCAGAGAAGAATCCTTGGAGGAGAGATGGAGGAGGAGAGGAGACGGGAGAGAGAGAGAGAGGAAGACAGAGAGTGAGAGATGAGAGAGAAGAGCAGACGAGCAGAGAGAGAGAGCAGAGAGATGAGAGAGACTATACGGAGAGAGAGAAAGAGAAGAGAGAACGAGAGAAAGGAATGAGAGAGAAGGACAGAGACGAGAGAGCAGATCGACGACGACGTAGGAGAGATGAGAAGAGAACGAGAGGGGGAGGGGAGACAGATGAGAACGGAGAGGGAGAGAGAGAGATGAGGAGAGAGAGAGAGACAGAGAGAAAATATATAAAGAAAGAGAGAGAGAAGAGAGAGAGATGAGAGACAAAAAGAGGAGAGAGAGAGACGAAGAGGGAGAACGAGATGGAGACAGAAGCGAGGAGAGAGGAAAAAGAAGCACAGCACAGACAGACAAATGTGTTGTCGAACACAATCATACCGTGAATAATCAGAGAAAGGGTATAGTAGATATAATATATACACTTACATTTAATTAAATATTTAATGATTCAGAGATTTTAAATTGTTTGTTGCATTACTATTTATTACTTGTTTTACCTTATCTTACCGGTACGGTTAATTAACAGCGCTTACTATTCTAATCAGAGATATGCTGCTGATGAGCTCGTGCTGATCTCAGCCAATGGCGAAAAGCCGCTGCACGTGTCCTGGAGCACTAAAGCCAATGGCAGAAGCGAATAAATCCATGACGTCAGCACGTTTCGCTTAAAGCCTTTGCAGTGCGGACGACAAGAATACATAATATTTACACGCCATTTAACCACAACGCTTCGGGCACATCGCCGATAAAATATGTTGAACTAAGAACTTACTGAAATGAAAAAACCAGTCTCTACTGACTTTCACTGTCGTGAATATAGCAAACACCTGTAACACAGGCAAGGCATGCATACAACAGGCGGCAGGGCCCGCATTGATTTCTTTATCCACCTTGCACCATTTCGGGAACTATATCTCGCAATAATCTCTCTCTCTCGCTCTCTCTCTCTCCACTTTCTCTCTCTCTCTCTTCGTCTTCTCTCTCTTCTCCTTTCTCTCTCTCTCTCTCTAAGATAATAATATATATATATATATATATATATATATATATATATATATATAATATATATATATTAGAAGTATATATGTAGGTCGTCGAGCGCTTGGTTTCTTTGGCCTTGGCTCGAGCTGCAGATGACTTGGACTCGGTCTTCTGCACTCGAGCCTCGGCAGTATATATTGCCGCACTATGGCTACCACACTCCCTGCCCAGCTTGCCCACTGTTACAATCACGTAATATGCGTCGAGTATAGTTTTTAGCATACTTTCATATTAATTACCACTCCGTGCGCTTGATACCGCTGTTTATTTTGTTTAACCTAGTTTACACATACATTGTGACCGCCAGCGAATTCATTTATGGCTCTGCTGTGGAACTGTGTGGGGGAAATACCTGCGCTACCACCCCCTGACCGCAACAGCTGGTATGCTGCTTGCAATGCATTGCACACAAACACCGCCAAATTTTAACCTGTATACGCGGCGCAATCGGCAATTACTTTGTCCATCCTTAATAGCAAAATGATAGACATTAAGTGTTATTTGAATAACTGGAAGTCATTTGTACATAAAGTTTGGCATAGATGTAAACAGTACAGTCGTGATTATACAATTATTGAAAATCTTCTGATAAGCTATTTTTACAGTGGGCAGTACAATTTGTAGCAGCAACATGAACATAAAACCGTCTACATATTTGTCGTAATGTTGTTTTACATCGTAACAGGATTGGGCCTATTGTACTGCTTTATGCGATGATATATTTGATATTAATCACTAAACCGATAGGCTTCAGGTAAAGCCAAGCCATTTTTTAATTTTTTCTATCCACATGCTTGTATGTCGTTTACAGTAGGTGTATCCTGTATCAAAAAAAAACAAAGAAGCTTATGCTACAAGAAAAAACTTTCTATCCCGTGCTTCTTACTTTCTAATTTCAATCGCAAAACGAAGTGACGATCAGGAGGGGCTAGGAGGCACCCCCCCATTTTTTCACCAACCATATACATAGAGGTTGGCGGCCTTTGTCGGTCTGCGCCCCCCCTAATTTGTTTTATGAGAAGCTGGAATCGGACCGCGGACTCGGACTCGGGTGGTATGGACTTTCGAGTCGATCGGACTCGGAGGCTATGAACTCGGACTCGGTCTGGCCCGGCAGGCTGTGGACTCTACCTACAACACTGATTATATAGTAATTATATATATATTTTATATTTATATATTATATATAATATAAAAATACCTCTTAATTTCTAGTTCTCTCTCTTTCTCTCTCTCTCTCTCTCTTTTGTGTTGGGTCTCCCCTCTGCCATCTCTCTCTTTCTCAGTCCCCCTCCCCTCTCTTCTTCAAGCAATCAAATCTAACTCAAAATATATCTGTCAGCTTCACCGCGATACGCCCTTGCAATCGGGGCTTTGAATACTGATCACTAAAAACGTCAGGTAAACATATTTCTGACATCTTCCTTTGCGACATTGCCGCGTTAGTCGGGGCTAGGAGGGTCAGTGATAATAGAGGGAGAACGAACAAGTTGCATTTTTGACTGTAAGGTTGTATGTGTAGGTGCCTTGCTAATTACCGTGGCGCTTTTAGCCCGACGAGGCGTTGCGACTAATTACGCTCCTCGATTTATCGTAAGATATAATTAATGACTCGCGTGGCTCGTATATATTATATATTCGCGCCCATTGCGCACCCTAACACCTAAACCCAGCTGGTAACATGAAGCAACTGCGTTGGATTGATGTGACGTTGCCTGGACCGGGCTGTTTTAGAAGCGTATAATATAGACACGGACATACAGAGGAGAGGACCATTATGATATTAGTATATTACATGCAGACAGTTACTAGGTAAGATGTAGAGAACGGAAGACGAGACGGCGGGCCACTATAGGCACGGGTACCTTGGTTGCCGTTAGTATGTATATATTTTGTGTGTTCGACGGAGCTAGTTAATTAAAGACAGAGCTTCAATAACTAATCTGCGACTACGCTCTTACCTGACGAGACGTCTACGCTGCTACTCTACCTTGCTACTCTTATACGAAAACATCTCCACCATTTTGCTAACTACTACGCTGCTACGATTCCGTGAGCTGAGGGTTATCACCCAAATAGAAGTACAAACATACGCTTTCCGCGAGTTCTACCGTGCGCTTATTCAACAAGCATTGCAAGCGGGGAGTTTATGTTCAAGTTAATATTTCACACGCTACGTGCATCCTGCCGCCGAAATGTATTAGATTTGATAGAATTGGCGACGGTCCCGACAAGCACGGGCAGCCTATATGTGTGTATATCTATCTATTACCCATCTATCTATCTATCATATCTATCTATCTATCTATCTATCTATCTATCTATCTATCTATTCTAGCTAGCTACTCTAGCTATCTAGCTATCTAGCTATCTATCTATCTATCTAATTCTATCATATCTATCTCATCTATCTATTCTATCATCTCTATCGTATCTATCTTTTTTCTTTTAATATATCTATCTATCTATCTAGTCTATCTATCATCTATCATATTCTATCTATCTATCTATCTATGCTATCTATCTATCTATCTATCTATCTATCTATCTTATCTACTCTATCTATCATATCTATCTATCTATCCTATATATCTATCTATCTATTCTATCTATCCGTATCTATCGGTCTGTCTATCTATCTATCTATCTATCTATCTATCTATCATATCTATCTATATATCTATCTATCTATCTAGTCTATCTATCATATCATATCTATCATCTATCTATCTATCTATCTATCATGATCTAATGTATCTATCTAAGTCTATCTATCTATCTATATCTATCATATCTACTACTATCACTCTATCTATCTATCTGTCTGTCTATCTATCTATCGCATCTACCGAATCTCTATTATCTATCTATATATATCTATTCTTATCTATCTAATCTAATCTTATCTATCTATCTATCTACTATCTTCTATTCTATCTGATCTTATTCTCATTCTACCTATCTATTTTATCTATCTATCTATCTAATCTATCTATCTATCTATTATAATCTATCTATCTATCTATCTATTCGTATCCTATCTTATCTATCTATATATCTATCTATTTATCTATCTATCTATCTATCTATCTATCTATCTATCTATCTTATCTATCTATCTATCTATTTATTTATCTAATCCATTTATTCTATTTATCTATCTTATTATCTCTTCTATCTATCTATTTATCTATTTATCTATTTATCTATTTATCGTATTTATTTATCTATTCTATCAATCTATTCTATCTATCTATCTATATATCCTATCTATCTTATCTATCTTTATATTATCTATTATCTATCTAATCTATCTATTATTTATTCTATTTTTATCTATTCTAATTTATCTCTATTATCCTATTATCTATTCTATTTATCTTATATATCTATCTTATCTATTAATGCTGTCTTTATCTATCGTATCTATCGTATCTATCTATCTATTCTATCTATCTATCTATCTATCATATCTTATCGTATCTATCTTATCTTCTATCTATCTAACTAACGATCTAACTATTTATCTGTATTATATATATATACATAGGAATAGGGATAAGGAGAGAGAGAAAAGAGAGAGTGAGGGAGAGGGGTAATAAAGCCAGTATTCCTCCCGTTGGTATTTCGATGTTTCAGAACCGTACTGAGAGGACATCTAGCGGAGATTTAAGCAGTAAATGATTATAACACTAGTGCGAGTAGCGTGCATGCAGCGACCGAGTTATAAACTATCACGCACGCCGCGGTGTGTGCGTGTGTTTGGTTGTTGCGTGTGCATGTGTGTGTGTAGTGTGTGTGTGTGTGTGTGTGTTGTGTGGTGGTGTGTGGTATGTGTGTGTGTGTGGTGTGTGTGTGTGTGTCGTGTGCTGTGTTGTGTGTGTTGTGTGTGTGTGTGTGTGTGTGTGTGTGTGTTGTGCTGTGTGTGTGTGTTGTGGGTGGGTGTTTGTGGTGTTGTGTGTGCGCTACGGCTGTGTGTGTGTGTGTGTGTGTGTGTGTGTGTGTGTGTGTGTGGTGTGTGTCGTGTGTGTGCGGGCGTGCGGGCGTGCGCGCGTGTGTATGGTTAAGTGTCAGTAACAGATACTCGAAATTCCGCGAAGTTAGTTATTCAGGTAAAAAAACGTGATTACCTTTGCGAAGAATTGGTAAAACAAGAGAGCCAGATAGATGACAATCGATACAGAGAATAAAAGTGATAATGAAATAAAAATCGAGCGATAGAGAGCGATAGAGAGCGAGAGAGCACGAGATTTGAGTGGGAAGAAGGCGAGAGAGATGGGTAGCGAATAATATAGATGGCGATGGAATGGCTTGGCTAGAGAAAGAGAAAGCGAAAGATTAAAAAAAAGAGAAAAAGAAAAAGAAGGACAGATAGAGAGAGGGGGGAAGTGGAAGGGAGTGTGTGTGAAAGAGAGAAGGATTGAAATAAAGAAAGAACTTGATAGGTGAAGAGAGAGAGGGGGCGAGGGAACGAGAGTGAGATAGACAAAAATAGTTAAATAGCTATAGATAGGTGATCGAAAACGGATGAGCGAGCGAGAGGGAGGGTCAGAAATATATAGAGAAACATCGATAGAGAGAGGGGGCGAAGGAACGAGAGGAAGATAGACAAAAATAGTTAGGAACTAGACAGGTGACATCGGAAGAGAGAGAGCGAGAGAGGGACAGACATAGATAGAGAAACCTCGATAGAGAGAGGGAGGGGTGAAAGAGAGGAAGATAGACAGAAATAGTTAAAGAGCTATAGATAGGTGAAGGCAGAGCGAGACATGGAAAGGAGAGAGAATGAGAGTGAGAGTGCACGGGGAGAGAGACGCACCGAGTGGTACTTCGGATGTGCGATCGTTAATGGTTGTGTAGTGTGGGAGGATGCGAGGATGCTGCATGTCTGGAAGCGGCGTGTGCAGTACGTTGCATCGTCAGTCAGAGACGCAGCAGCACCGCAGACACGCCACGCGTGAGACAGCCAGCTGGAGAGAGGTGCTCGGAGAGAGAGGCGCGCGCGTGTGTATATATGTATATATATATATACACATACATACACAGATACATACCTACGTAGATACATACAAGGCAGATAACTGCAGCTGCATACGCGTTGATATTGCGTGGAAACACCGGTAGAGAGCCGCCTGCCACTACCACTACTACAACCGTGAATCAACGGCATTGCCTGGTGTCCTCCATCAAACGTTAGGTATGTATGTGTGCGTGTGCGCGCGTGTGTGCGTGCGTGCGTGCGTGTTTGCGTGCATGTGCTGGTTCGTGTGTGTGGGTATGTATTGATACGTCTCTCAATGGGCATGCGTGTATGTGCGTGTACCTGGACGTCTACGTGTATTATTAGCTCCTGATAAAATCATAGTGTAGGGCGGGAATTGCTTCGAACGGTCGCCTCATGCGCAGTATCCTGCCCTGGGAGAAGTGAGCCTGAATCTGTTTGTGTGTGTGTGTGTGTGTGTGTGTGTGTGTGTGTGTGTGTGTGTGTGTGTGTGTGTGTGTGTGTGTGTGTGCGGTCGTGCGTACGTGCGCGCGTGTGTATGGTTAAAAGAATTACGTCGCGAATTTTCTATGGTAAAACTTGTAAAAAAAATTGCCATTTTTTTACATTAAAAGTAAGAACTAACGGGACTAAACAAATCGTCAAATTCTTACCCGATAAGATTGTTTCTCAACTAGTTAAAAATCAAAAAAACCTGGACGATTTGAATTAATGTTCTCAACATTAATAGCTTGCTATGGGCTATGTATGGGTCACGAGTATATGTTCAAATCGAACAATATAGTAAAATAGGAAGTATAATGCAGCAATTTAACCATAAAATGTGAACAGAATTACTTATATTTTGTGAAAAAATAGAAATTTATTTTTTATTTTTTACTATTTACGGTGACGTAATCACTTAAGTGTCAGTAACAGATACTCGAAATTCCGCGAAGTTAGTTTTTCAGGTAAACAAAAAATGATTACCTTTGCGAAGAATAGGCAAAACAACCCGCATTATACGGTCAAGAACAATATCTTATTGAAGCTTTTCCCCCGTCTGTTTGCAATTAGTATAAAGCCTGTATGAAATATTCGTCTTAGATACGTCTAACCTTTTACTTCACTTGTGATAAGTGCTTGTACGTACGGCGCTAGTTTCTGGCGCATATGTAATTTTGGTGCGTTTTATTTTTCATTTTAAAATGTGATGTTGTCGTGACGTTAGGAAGATATCGCTTCTTCAGATGCTGCTGCATTTTATTCGTATTGCACTGCCTTTCCTTCAGCTAGCAAGTTCCCGTCTATCTCTCGTGATTCTGCTCTCGGCTATTTAAGCGTGCGTGCCTGAATATGGTAGAATTAAGTCCATTGCGTAAGACGAGTAAAAGGTTGAAGTGATTCACTGTCATGAAAGGCTCGTGTCCTTCGGCAGTAAATGCACCACGCGCGAAGAAAACATGGCCTATTGAAAGAATAAAATGTTACAAAATGACAAAAAGGTACCAACCACGTATATTTTATGTTTATTTTCGCGATTCAATAGACAAAAAATTATCTATCCGTATGTGACGGTTACATGATGTTAGTAAAATGTATTTTCTCTTGCATAGCCTCAACTCAGGTTATTCATAAAAAACATCATAAAAACGGAAACGCTCATATAACCTTTCTAAATGCTGCTTCTGCTAAGGCATCAAGAATGTGATTTTATTGTGAAAATGTGTTATTGTGGCAACGAGATTTTATTGTGAAAATGTGTGTTGATAAAACATAGCATATAATATCGTTATACTTGTCAAACTACTCCGGTCTGTGAACTCGTTCAGTTGAAATAGTTGCAATCGTGAGGAGAGGCTATATACGCGATATGCTTGGGCATATCACAGACGTACGAGTGAAATTCCGAAGATTTATCACTGCCGCGAAAGATTTTTCTTCGATCCAGAACAGCATGGGATTGCATGAGGTTAGATCCACGCAGATTTAAAACCAGAATTAATGATCGTACTCATCAGTGGTCTGTCAACGACCCCTTGTGGTTAGATAAGAGAAGCACGAATGGAGATGATGACGGAGTAGCACGAATGCAGCACATGAGATCTCTATTGTGTTCTTGAGCGTTAAATAGTTTCTTTATTTTGCGCACCCGCAAAGTTGCGCAATCAACGTATGGTCGCAAGAGTATCTATTAATACTCTGAAAACATCGGCGTAGAGCAAGGCCTAAACATAAATAACATATATGTTTATCTATAGGCCTTGGCGTAGAGGTAGGTCCAGATAGAAATGTGTTACTTATTCGTAGCGTGAGGTATGCACCTATCGTTTGTGGTGTGTGTATCAAACTAGCTTCTAATGCTTCCGAAGATTTCTATTCTTATTATACGAGAGTTTTCTACCGCAGTGCGGATCAGTAAACCAGAAATGGGGTTCGCAATCGGCTTAGACTAGTCCTATTATTTCGAACGACGACATCGTAAGACGATGATGAGATGTTTCGGGTCGGTCGAATCTGTGTCCTTGACGTTTGACAAACCCCGCTTACTCTCTCTCTCTCTCTCTCTCTCTCTCTCTCTCTCTCTCTCTCTCTCTCTCTCTCTCTCTCTCTCTCTCTCTCTCTCTCTCTCTCTCCCGCTCTCACCCGCTCTCTCTCTCCCGCTCTCTCCCGCTCCCGCTTTCTCCCGCTCTCTCCCGCTCTCTCCCGCTCCCGCTCTTTCCCGCTCTCTCCCGCTCTCTCTCTCTCTCTCTCCCCCGCTTTCTCCCGCTCTCTCCCGCTCTCTCCCGCTCTCTCCCACTCTCTCCCGCTCTCTCCCGCTATCGCTTTCTCCCGCTCTCTTCCGCTCTTTTCTGGTCTCTCCCGCTCTCTTTCTATATATATATCTCTCTCTCTCCCGCTCTCTCTCCTCCGCTCTCTCTCCTCCGCTCTCTCCCGCTCCCGCTCTTTCCCGCTCTCTCCCGCTCCCGCTCTTTCCCGCTCTCTCCCGCTCTCTCCCGCTCTCTCCCGCTCTCTCCCGCTCTCTCTCTCTCCTCCGCTCTCTCTCGCTCCCGCTCTTTCCCGCTCTCTCGCGCTCTCTCTCGCGCTCTCTCTCTCTCCTCCGCTCTCACCCGCTATCGCTCTCTACCGCTCTCTCCCGCTCTTTCCTGGTCTCTCCCGCTCTCTTTCTATATATATATATCTCTCTCCCAATCTCTCCCGCTCTCTCTCTCCTCCGCTCTCTCCCGCTCTCTCTCCTCCGCTCTCTCCCGCTCTCTCCCGTTCTCTCTCTCTCTCCTCCGCTCTCTCCCGCTCTCTCCCGCACTCTCTTTCTCCCGCTATTGCGCTGGCTCTCTCTCTCTCGCTCCCGCGGTCTCTCGGCTTCTCTTTCTCTTTCTCGCTCTCTCTCCCTTACTCGCCCTTGCGCGCGCTCTCTTTCTCTCTTTCTTACTCACTCTCTCTCCCTCTCTCTCTCATTCTCCTTCTCGCTATGTATCTCCCTCTATTTTCTCCCTCTCTTTAGCTATCTCTCACTTTCTCTATCCCTGTCTCTTTCTATCACCCGCGCTAACGCGGCATTAAGAGCAATGAACGTAAGTAAGCGGCTTTGCTTCGATAGAAACAATTAACCGTTCGTCCGATACGCGCTGTTACTGCGTCGCGCCGCCCACGCATGCACGCACACCCACGCATGCACGCACACCATCAATGACTACAATAATTATATGTCTACATGTAAATACATATGTCTATGTTATAGGACATCAATGACTACAATAATTATATGTCTACATGTACATACATATGTCTGTGTTATAGAACATCTATGACTACAATAATAGATGTATACATGTACATACATATGTCTATGTTATAGGACATCAATGACTACAATAACTATATGTCTACATGTAAATACATATGTCTATGTTATAGGACATCAATGACTACAATAATTATATGTCTACATGTACATACATATGTCTGTGTTATAGAACATCTGTGACTACAATAATATATGTCTACATGTACATACATATGTCTGTGTTATAGGACATCAATGACTACAATAATAGATGTATACATGTACATACATATGTCTATGTTATAGAAAATTTATAACGATCGCGGCACGGCACAACAATGCTGTCGTCATCGGTGATCACGTGACGCGGGCGCTGACGTCACGGCCGCAGATATCGGCTGCGGAATCGAGCGGCAAGCACAGACGCGTCTTACTCCCGGCGGGAATAACGATTACGTCATGCGTGCGTGCTTGGGTGTGCGTGTACTACAATAATATATGTCTACATGTACATACATATGTCTGTGTTATAGAACATCTATGACTACAATAATATATGTCTACATGTACATACATATGTCTGTGTTATAGAACATCTATGACTAAAATAATATATGTCTATACATGTACATACATATGTCTGTGTTATAGAACATCTATGACTACAATAATTATGTCTACATGTACATACATATGTCTGTGTTATAGGACCATAGATGTTCTATAACACAGACATATGTATGTACATGTAGACATATATTATTGTAGTCATTGATGTTCTATAACACAGACGCATGTATGTACATGTAGACATATAATTATTGTAGTCATTGATGTCTTATAACACAGACATATGTATGTACATGTATACATCTATTATTGTAGTCATAGATGTTCTATAACACAGACATATGTATGTACATGTAGACATATAATTATTGTATTTGTCATATGTATTATCTATAACACAGACATAATGTGTGTAAATGTAGATATAAACACAGACATAATGTGTATTATTGTAGTCAGAGAGAGAGAGAGAGAGAGAGAGAGAGAGAGAGAGAGAGAGAGAGAGAGAGAGAGAGAGAGAGAGAG
>NW_014577327.1:418594-421972 GCF_000485595.1 Priapulus caudatus | reverse complement strand
ACCCCACCACACACACACACACACACACACACACACACACACACACACACACACACACACACACACACACACACACACACACACACACACACACACGCACACGCACCCACATACACGCGCGCGCGCGGTGCGCTATTGTGCGAATATTTTTCACGAATATTTTCATGAAGGTGTTCGTGCTTCTAGGACAAAGGACGATGGAACAGTAACTCGACAGACTAGAACTGTGATTAACACCGACGTCGGTGACACTGAGCGGGACAACAAAACCTTGTAGTTTTCAAACATACTGCCCGTCTCTTCGTCGACAAAGAAACAATCATTGCGCGACGAGACCGACACGGTGGCCATGGCGGCGACGACGACGTCGACCATGAACGTCTGTGTCAGGCGGATGTGTGGCAGAAATGCTCGGATAATTCTGTGAGGGATAGATACCCGACGGATACTTATTTCTCTCGCTTTCTGTCTGTTTCTCTCTCTATCTCTTTCTCTCTTTCCTTTTCCTCTCTCTCTCTATCTCTCTCTCTCTCTCTCTCTCTCTATCTATATATGCTATCATTTGCATGTATGCTAAATACACCATAAACACAGTCAACGCCATAACGTTGTTTCACCGGAATTTGATGCTATCCACCTCGTTAGTAAACCCATTAGGCCCCACGATTACCTTCAACCTATTTGAATTCCAACAGAATCTGAACAATAATTCAATAAAAATAATATAAGTTTCCCTCGTATAATTCCGACGTGATTCAGCTGAGAACACGCGCGTCACTGCACGCGCGCCTTCACGCGGTGGGCGTAAAACTAAGCCGCACCGAAATTAAAAATCGATCGGGGTTCTGGCCAGCGTGCTGCTATTTCCTTCTCGGCGATCACTCAAACCGAAAAAAAAGTGCCGCGAAACGCTCGAAATTGAGTGAAACACATCCGAATAATAGTGCATGCAGCGGTTTTTGTTTGTTCGGCAAGCGATATCTTGCGCCCACGCCCACACGCTGCGACGCCATTATAGCGTCTCCGATTCTATAAGACACCGTCTGACGAGGCGTATCTCTTTCTCTCTCTCTCTCTCTCTCGCCTCGCGCAGGACGATGTATGAGCGACTACGCTTCCATCTGGGGCTCGCGGCGCTGCTGCTGCTGCTGCTGCTGTCAGTGTCTGTGAAGGGCACGCCGGCGTTGCAGCAAGCTTTCGCGCAGGAGGCGCAGGAGAGTTGTCAGACGCTTCCGGCCGTACTACGCATCGACACAGTCGAGGTATACGTAACAGATACACGCGCGCACACATGCACGCACGCGCGCGCACACATTTGCAAGCACGCATGCACGCACGCTGAAGCGCGCGCACAGATACACGCGCGCACACATGCACGCACATATGCACGCACGCTCAGGCGCGCGCACAGAGACACGCGCGCACACATGCACGCACGCATGCACGCACGCTCAAGCGCGCGCACAGACACGCACGCACACATGCACGCACGCATGCACGCACGTTCATGCGCGCGCATAGATACACGCGCGCACACATGCACTCACGCATGCACGCACGCTCGCGCGCGCATAGATACAGACGCACGCGCGCGTACGCACACGCACACACACGCACAAACACGTACGCGCGCACGCACGCACGCACACTCATAAACACATTGCACGCTAATATGTCATTTGATTAATAATATGACGCCCGCCCTCCCCGCATTCTCCTTCGATTGCAGCATTTGGTTAGATCTGTGTTTTCCTGCGCCCTGTCGAAAGAAATATTACTTTGCTGAAATTGTACATTCAGAGTAAAAAGCAGACACACTCACCAGTATCGTGTGATGTAAATTTGGTTGTTATCCCGATCTAGTTTCATTATGTTAAATGCGTCTATTTTCCCCTAAATTCGGTACCTGCGCATGTGCGCGATAGAGTGTACGTAAATACCCGTACGTGGTAACATAAGAACATCTCTCGGCAGGTCCTTGACGAGGAGACGGGAGCTCTGATCAAGGTGTGTCAGGGTGACGTCATCGTCAGCAAGTGCGAGGGCACGTGCCCATCACGTGTGTCTCCCAGCGTTGTCGCATCGTCCGGATACAACAAGGTGACTGTGCTGATCGGTTACAGCAAGGAGCTAAGTATAACAAGGAGAGGAAGCGCCGCCATATCTGGCCCAAATTTGGGTTCGGCAGAGACCCTAGAACAGATTAGTGTTCTATTGTCTCTGGGTTCGGTCTGCACAGCCGTTTCAGCTGATTATGGTCCATAGATGGCGCCCTTGAGGCGAAAAGCGCACAGCCAATCCGCTTCCTCTCCTTGTTATATTTAGCTCCTTGATCGGGAGGGGAGGAGGAGCATGGGAGGGTGGTATACAGAGAGGGATGGAAACCACTGACAGCCTGACAGGTAGGGTAAATGGTGAACTGAGGTTGAGGTGTAGGGTGGGAGAATCTAGAAGGCTGGGATGTAGAGACAAAGGCACGGACCGGTGCCCCGTAGAGGCTGTCCAGGCCTCTTCTTCACACACGTCATTAGATGTAAAGACAGGCGGAGTGAAGGGTGAGTGGGTGGGGAGTGGAAATGTGGAGTGGGGTGCAGTTGCATAGGTGATCGTGTGAGCAGTCATATGTTGCGCGGGGCTGTGAATAAAGCATGTGGAAGTATCGGTTGGTGGCGTGAGAAGTAGGACAGAGAGAAAAAGAGAGAGAGAGAGAAGAGAGAGAGAGAGAGAAGAGAGAGAGAGAGAGAGAGAGAGAAGGGGGAGGGGGAAGAGAAGTAGTACGCTTGTCTCACTTCCCCTGACCAGGGAATTTGCTCACATCCAACCAGGTGGCGCGCCGACCGACGCCAGGCCGCGTGACCATAGAAATAGATAGACAACTATACAACGTTGTCTATCTATTTCTATGCGCGTGACGCCCCATCATCAACGTTCTTGTGTTTTCAGATGTGCACGTGCTGTCGGGAGACTGAGCTTGTTGACACGATGGTGACCTTGAACGTGTGTCTCGACCCCGACGGCAACGTGCTGACGGATGCGACATCTGGCGTGCATCATCTGCAACTGAGAGAACCCGTGGGATGCACGTGCGTCAAGTGCGACCCGTAATGCCGCGACAGTTGTGCGCATGCGCAGTACCCTGAGCGATGGAAGGTGGCGGCTATGGCGGCGTGGCATGCCGAGGGAACACGAACCTGCTCTCGCTACATCTGTAGTGTGATATCTCGATAAGATACAGATTCATATGAACATCTATTAATTAATCTAATTATCTATCTATCTATCTATCTATCTATCTATCTATTTATCTCTCATTCTTTCTTTCTCTCTCTCTTTATATATATATATATATATATATATATATATATATATATATACTAT
>NW_014577327.1:412195-416388 GCF_000485595.1 Priapulus caudatus | reverse complement strand
ACACTACACACACACACACACACACACACACACACACACACACACTCAAATGCAGAGGCCTCGCTTATAAAGGTGAAACGTGAATAGTGTTTGGTACGGGTTAATAATCTACCTTATAACATTCGATTATTTACCACGATCCCCCGATCATACCTTGTCGAATTTTATCCCGGCTGCTTTGTTTCTCAAGATCTGCGGAATCGCGTAACAGCTACGGTTAACATCTCATGCTGAGCGTTATCTAATTAATACAGGTGACTATACGCAGCTTTTCTTTATTATATTACCACCTCTCGCTCGCTTTCCGACATTGTCAGTATTAAACTGCAGCCGTATAATCTCTACGGTTATAATATACGAAGAGTGCGAAGATTTTTTTGCTTATTTTGCTACGAATGAGGATGTAACGCGTCCACTAAGGATGTAATAAAGATATAGTAAGAATGTAATAAGGATTGATGTAACGTTTAACGATGCCGCTGGATCGAGCGGAGCTACGAACGCACGAATAGGCACTTCCCCGATCAAAGCAAATCAACATCAATTATCAATCAATAATAACCACAAATAATTTGTTGGTAACTATATATGTAAGATAGCAAAAGTAATCCCGGCCGGACAGATTCGTTACTAAATTTTGTTCTAATAAATAAACCTATTCACGAAATCGTGTGCTTTATTGAAGGTGCGTGCCTGCGTACGTGCAGGAGTGCGTACGCATGTTTGTGTAGACTTTTGAGTGTGTCCATGCATGGACGTATATATACGTGTCGGGTTACATTCAGGTGCTGGCCCGTGGACGCGTACATGCGTGCACGTATGCGTGTAACCGCGTTATGAACCATGTAGTGTGCGAACCACCGTACGCTGTGCGTCACACCAGGTCCACTCCATACCCTCTTCTTTTCCTCCCTTCTTTTCTTCCTTCCTTCCTCCCTCTCTCGTCTGAATCCAAACGCATTCACTGGTGCTGCGTTAACAATAGACCCGTCTAATAATTTAATTGAAAATTTTCTATTAATTAAATGACTTAATTAAATATAATTTCTGCCCATACCTTACATCGCAATTTATTGTATTTATACAAGAGAGAGAGAGAGAGCGAGAGAGAGAGAGAGAGAGAGAGAGAGCGAGCGAGCGAGAGAGGAGAGAGAGAGAGANTCTCTCGTGCTCTCTCTCTTTCTCTCGCGCTCTCTCTCTCTCTTTCGCCCTCACTCTCACTTTCTCTATTTGTTCTCTCCGTTTCTCGCTCTCCCCTTATCTCTATCTCTATATATCTCTCTCCCTCGCCTTCTCTCCATCTCTCTCCCTCTCTCTTTCTCTCTGTGACCTGTCGGTTGCAGGTGTACGGACGTCGCTACACGTCGAGTGCTCGCTGCTGCATAACCGCTGGCTTGCATTTGATTCCTATCCGACCGCTTTTTCTAGCTATTGCGCGCACCGTACCATTGCTGTGAGCAAACCTCATCTCTCTGCATCCTCCTCCGTATTTCACCTCTAGGTGCAACTCGCGCCCACGCGACGCCGCGGGGCCTCTCAATTACGAATCTTTCCGAAGCACCGAACTCGTTTAATATCGAGCGAGACGAGTGTGACCGGATGTGAGTGACCGACTCGGGAACAATGGCCGAGCTTTACTTCATGCCTCGTCGATTTTCCTGCTGTGCCGAGTTTAATTAAATATCGCTGATCCGCAATGCTGTGTGTGTGTATAGATTAAGACGAAGGCGTACATATATGTGTATGTATGTATATATAGATATATATATATATATGTGTGTGTGTGTGTGTGTGTGTGTATATGTCGCACACATCATTTGCTTTTGTGTAGGCGCGCGCGTGTGAGCGTGTGTGCGTGTGTTCGTCTGTGGCTGCGTGCACCGCATGCATGCGCGCGCGCGCGCGTGTGTGTGTGTGTGTTCGTGGGCGAACGTCCGCGCTTCTGCGCATTTCACGTGCCGAGATGCTGCGACGTGAATGGCTGCCGCGCTTTTTCGAACGTAAATCCATGATCGGTGTGGTGTGTGTGTTCGCGTGTGTGTGTGTGTGTGTGTGTGTTGTGTGTGTGTGTGATTTGTGTGCTGTGTGTGTGTGGTGTGTGTAGTGTGTTTGACTGTGTGTGATTGGTGTGTTGTGTGTGTGTGTGGGGGATGTGCGTGCGATGCGGCGTGGCGTGCGTGCGTGGGTGTGTGTTGTGTGTATGTGTTGCGTGCGTGCGCGTGCGTGCAGTGCGGCGTGTGCGGTGGTAGGGTGTGTGTGTGTGTGGTGTGTGTGTATGGTGTGTGTGTGTGTGTGTGTTGGTGTGTGCGTGCGTGCCGTGGCGTGGCGGCGTGCGTGCGTGCGTGTGTGATTGGTGTGTGCGTGTGTGTGTTGTGTGTGGTGCCTCCGCCGTCAGGGGTGTCGTGCTGTGCGTGCGTGCGTGCGTGCGGGCGCCCCGTTGTGTGTATGTGCGTGCGTCGCGTGCGGCGTGTGCGCGCGTGTGTGTGTGTGTGTATGTGTGCGTTCTGTGGTGGTTTTGGTGTGTGGTGTGGCCGTGGTAATGTGTGTGGGTGTGGGTGTGTGCGTTGCGTGCGTTGCGTGTGGGTGTTGTGTGCGTGCGTGCGTGCGTGTTGTGTGTGATGTGTGCGTGTGTGTGGGTGTGGTGTACTGTTGATTGTGTGTGTGTGTGTGTGTGGCGATGCTTGGTGTGTGTGATGTGTGTTGGTGTAGTGTGAGCGCGCGCGTGTGTGGGTGTGGCTGTGCGGTGGTGTGTTGATGTGTGTGTATGTGTGTGTGTGTGTGCTGGGGTGTGGAGTGTTGTGTGTGTGATAGTTGTGTGCTGCGATGCGTGCATGTGTGTGGTGTAGTGTGTATGTGGTGTGTGTGTGTGGGTGTGGGGGGTGTGTGTGTTCTCTGTGCCGTTGTGTGTGCGGTGTGTAATCTGTCTGTGTGTGTGTGTATGTGTTATGGTGTGTGTGGGTGTTATGTGTGTGTGTTGTGTGTGTATATGCAGAGTGGTGATACAAATGAATTTTATTGTCTAAGGACGTAATCAGCGATGCAGTTGACCTTTACGGAGGCCCGTGTGATCGCATGCTATTAACGCGCTCATTACATAAGACATCAAGGTAAGACACGAAATTGCTAATACAAAGATTAGATATTTGGTTGACGTAAAAAGTGCCATTGTGTCCCGAGGCTTAGTGTGTTTGTGGGGTGTGTGGGTGTGTTTTTTGTGGTTGGTTTCTGCGTGTGTGGGTTGTCGTGTGGTGGTACCCTGCGCGCGCGGTGTGTGTGTGGTGTTGGTTTGTAGATTGTGTTGATGTGTGTGTGGTGGTGTGTGTGTGTGTGTATGTGGGTGTGGTGTGTGTGAGTGTGTGTGAAAAAAACATAACAACTATTATTATTTCTATTTATTAGCTTATTAGTCATCATACTACATTCATTTAGTCATTATTTATTTATTCTCATTTAAATATTGCACATTAGAAATTACACCAGAGTAAACATTGCTCGAACAGCATNAGAGAGAGAGAGAGAGAGTAGAGAGAGAGAGAGAGAGAGAGAGAGAGAGAGAGAGAGAGAGAGAGAGGAGGAGGAGGAGAGGAAGAAGCGTTGAGTGCCAAGATAATTATTTTCGGCCGTCTATATACGTTCAAACCAAAGCCGGGCAGGCTGTCAGCACGTGTGCTTGGTAAATTCCGATCTATAATTACGGTATTTCCCAACTGCAACATCTCACCACCCAGGTACATACACTATCAGTACATATGTCGTAGTGGACGCACCTACCCGCCTCCATACTAAATACACCCCCACCTACCTACACATCACCTCGCTGTTATACCCAGTGTGCCTCATTGCATAGTTGCCCATACATCTCGCAGTGACTGCACCCAGCCACCCACCCAAGCAAATACCTGCATATATATATATATATATATATATATATATATATATATATACTATATATACGTACTACTACCAACCAACCAANTGCCTCTTGCATAGTTGCCAATATACATCTCGCAGATGACTGCACCCAGCCACCCAATCCCAAGCAAATAGCCTGCTGATATATATATTATATATATATATACTATACTATATATATCTCATATTAGTTACAACCGCTCAAACCACCCAACCAAACTCCAAGCATATACCTGCCTATACATTCTTGCTAGTAGTTACAATCATACCCACCCATCCAT
>NW_014577327.1:392195-407195 GCF_000485595.1 Priapulus caudatus | reverse complement strand
TCTTTCATTCTCACCACGCACACGCACGCACACACACTCACACGCACGCACGCACGCACGCGCGCGCACGCACACACACACACACACACACACACACACACACACACATAAACATACGAGCGCGCGCGGGTGCGCTTCTCTTTCCCTCCCTCTCTCTCCTCCCTCTCCCCCTTCTCTCTACATCTCCTCTCCGATTCTCTCCACCTCTCTGCGCCCCGCGGGGAGTATTGCGCGCATAAATATTTAATGGTCCGCCATCGCATTCAATCGGCCTCGATCAACAAGCGCCGATTCGCCAAATATTGGCGCATTTAATGGCTTCCCGCAGAACAAACAGCTCGTTTTTCCTCGCGCGATACACGCGTCGTATTTTACGTGCGCGAGCTCCCACGGACGTGCGAGCTTACATACTCAGTAACTGTGACTGACTCAGTCACGTAAGACGACGCAGCAACCCGTCTCGCAAGACAGGCGAGAGAAGAAGAAGAGAGAGAGAGAGAGAGGTTGAGAGAGAGAGAGGTTGAGAGAGAGAGAGAGAGAGAGAGAGAGAGAGAGAGAGAGAGAGAGAGAGTAGAGAGAGAGAGAGAGTAGAGAGAGAGAGAGAGAGAGAGAGAGAGAGAGAGAGAGAGAGAGAGAGAGTAGAGAGAGAGAGAGAGAGAGAGAGAGAGAGAGAGAGAGAGAGAGAGAGTGGAGGGAGAGGGTTGAGCGAGAGGGAGTGGAGAGAGAAAGGGGAGGTGGGGAAGGGTAGAGAGAGAGAGAAAGAAGAGAAAGGAGAAAGAGAGAAAGAAAGAGAGAAAGCAGAGAGAGAGAGAGATGGAGAAGAGGGTTGAGCGAGAGGGGGTAAGAGAGAGGGGAGTGGAGAGAAAGGGGGTGGGAAGAGAGGGAGAGAGATGAAAGGAGACGAGAGAAAAAGGGTCGAGGTGAGTGAGAGAGAGAGAGAGAGGAGAGGGTGAGAGGGGTAGAGAGGGGGAGAGCGAGAGAGGAGAGCGGCAGGAATAATGGCGCAATATTGCAGTGGAAATGCAGCCGTCATAATAGGGCGATGACAGCTGAGAAACGTGGCTGATTGTTCGATTATGACGTCGACGATGATCGATGACTGTGATGAAGAGAATGATGACACGATAATCGGTGGTAATAATTAATATTATTATTACTGATCTATTATTATTGTTGTTATTTATTATTATTATTGATTATAAATTAGTTATTATGGATGGTGTGATGGCTGATGACCGGTTACTATTGCTTACTTCTGTTGATGCTGTTGCTGTTTGCTGCTGATAAGTGCTACTGCTGCTGCTGATGATGTGATACTGAACGCATGGTTATGACCGCGAATATAGCAATAACGACACAATGTTGGCTATTAATGACAACTACTGACGCGTTTTGGGCATCATACGCGCTGGATTCATTCAACCAATGAATGATGAATGAAGAACAGGAAGCTTGGTGTACAAGGGGCGAAAGTGAACGCCATAATATACACAAAGCAGGCACGAAGCTGGACGGAGGCTGTGTGCAATGCCGCCTAAATTCAGTAATTTGTTTTGTCAAAACGGGCGGCAAAATGCATCAAAACCATCATTGTGCGTACGATGGTGTGGTGTGTCCTGTGCTGGTGTGTGTATGCGTGTGTGTGTGTATGTATGTGTGTGTATGTGTGTGTGTGTGTGTGTGCGCGTGTGCGTGCGTGTGCGTATGCGTACGTGCGCGCGCGCGTGTGTGCATGTGTGCGTGCGTGCGTGCGTGTGTGTGTGTGCGTGTGTGCGCGTGTGCGTGCGTGTGCGTATGCGTACGTGCGTGCGCGCATGTGTGCATGTGTGCGTGCGTGCGTGCGTGCGTGCTGTGCGTGCGTGCGTGCGTGCGTGCGTGCGTGCGTGCGTGTGATTACGTCGCCGTTTCCGACGGCTCCGCATCTCCTAGCCATCGTAACGATGGAACACCCGGCGGGCTGTTGTCTTCGCGTTACGACATGAGCGAGTCTTACGAGGCCAACCTTCGGTCGTCGGTTGACGTATCCGAATGTCGTCGACTCGACATGTCGTTTCTGCCACGCCCCCCTGTCACTACTACAGACCGCTCCGCTTTTAAAATGCAGTTAGAATGACAGAAATTAAAGTTTAGCATTGCAGTTCGAAATTAAAGTTTAGAATGACAGATTGGTGCGCGTGTGTGTCATTGTGTACGTGGCCGGCCGCGCGAATGTCATGCGGAGGTGCCATCAATCAGGTGAGGCTAGTCAGGTGAGGCTAGTCAGGTGATGCTAGTCAGGTGAGACTAATCAGGTGAGGCTCCACAGGTGAGGCTCCACAGGTGAGGCTAGTCAGGTGAGGCTAATCAGGTGAGGCTAGTCAGGTGAGGCTAATCAGGTGAGACTAGTCANTCCTCCTCTCTCTCTCTCTCCTCTCTCTCTCTTTCTTTCTTTTTTTTACCTCTCTTTCTCTTTCTCTTTTACTTTCGTCCCCCCCTCCCTTCTCTCTCCCTCTCCCCCCTCTCCCTTTCTCCCTCTTATCTTTTACTTTCAGCATGACTCATGCCGTTATATTGCGCTGACCATATTTCCCATTATTGCAATGATGAACAGCGACAGGTAATTTTACGGACTAAATCTTGTTTAGCCGTCCGTGTATCGCGCGCGGGGGGTAATGCATAAAATATATACCGCGCAGCAACATCGAGCTGAAATGAAGAAGACGCGAATACGCGGTGTATCAACCACGTACGTCCGGGCACTACCCAGCAGGCCAGGCAGGCAGTCGACAGTCAGGCCAGGCAGGCAGGCAGGAGGCAGGCAGGCAGGTAGCAGCAGCAGGCAAGCAGGCAGGTAGGTAGGCGACAGGCTAGGTCAGGCAGTGCAGGCAGCAGGGCAGGTGCAGGCAGGGCAGGCAGGCCATGGCAGGCAGGCAGGTAGGTAGGCAGGTCAGGCAACGTAGGCCAGGTAGGGCAGAACAGGCATGGCAGGCAAGTAAGGTAGGACAGGCAGGGAGCAGGTAAGCAGTCAGGTAGGTAACATGATTCAAGGCAAGCAGGCAGGCAGTCAGGCAGCAGGGAGCAGCCAGGCCATGCAGCGCAATGGGCAGTAGGCCAGGCAGGCAGCAGGTAGGAAGTAGGCAGGAAGGATCTAGCAGGGGAGATAAAAACCATGCTCAGGCCAGGCGCAAGTCGGGAATCATCGTGTGAGAGCAGGCAGGATCGCTGCAAATTTCCCACTATCTATTTTGAATTATATATTGAATGAGTGAAGGCCATTTCGGATCATACCCATTACGGGCACTGATTCCGATTTAATCCTGATCAGCGCGCTACCGGCGATGCGAGTGAGTCCACTGGTGCATCGAGATGACGTATGACAGAGCGCGCGATGACGTCACGCGGCAGAAAATCACAGGCAGATGGCGCTGCGCAATAGCATGTTGTGTGTAGCGCGCCACGCGCGCGCGCCGCCGGTGTGTGTGTGTTGTGTGTGTGTTGTGTGTGTGTGTGTGTGTGTGTGTGTGGTGTGGTGCTGTGTGTGTGTGTTTAGTGTATGTGTGTGTGTGTGTGTGTGTGCGTGGCGTGCGTGGTGGGTGCGTGGCGTGCAGTGCGTGTATGTGTGGTGTGTTCCATTATTCATAAATAATAGAAAATATATATATGCACAAACACTATATCTATACACAATGCTTCACTTCAACGCTGCACTTCTATTACTCGTGACTTTTAAAACAGGCTAGGAGGGCCACCATAGTGCGACACAATGCGCTTTGATGTCGTGAAATGAACGCGGCGGGCTAACGCATGCAAAAGAGACCCGCAATTCTCGCAGAACTGTCACCCGTGTCGCATAGTTTGACGCAAGTTACCCAAGGTCGCAAAGGACGGGTGTCAGTCTAGTCGCTCTCCAACACGCATTTAAGCATTCAATTACTACTAACTGCGCGCTACGCTGCCGGCCGCGCTTGCTGGCTGTTGCTGGCTACTTACTCGTACTGCTAGGGCTGCTACTGCCGCCGCTGCTGGGCTGCTACTGCCGCCGCTGCTGCTGTTTCTGCTGGCCGGCTGGCGGCTGTTGCTCTGCTATAACTCGTACTGCTGCCTGCTACCTGAGTTGGCTGCTGGTAACTACTCCGTACTGCTGCGGCTGACTGTTGCTGCATGACGCAGCACACAGCGCGCAGCAGACGCTCCCTGCCATCACAGAGCACGCATTCGGAGATCACGCATACCGCACACGCGTACGAGGTTATGCTGTCGAGCGTGGCTTACGAGGTTATGCCGCCGAAGTGTGCTTACGTAGGTTATGGCCGCAGAGCAGTGTCACTTACGGACGATTCTGGCCGCGCGAAACGCCCACCGGCGTGCCGCTTCCCTAATCCCGTCTATGGTTGCATACGACGTTGTGTCGACTATCCGGGCGTGCGGGATGGAGAATTATGAGACGGGGACTTCTAATAGCTATGATGGAAGGAGCCTGCGCTGCTGGTGCTGCACACAGAGTCTCCCGCTACCAATCACTGCGTGGCCATCTGAAAGCAGAAACAGTCTAGTGAGAATACGCCCGAGAGACGAGAGAGAGGGAGAGAGAGGAGAGAGAGAGAGAGCGGCGAGAGAGAGAGAGAGAGAGCAGAGAGACAGAGAGACTAGTGAAGATCATGAGAGACAGAGAGACAGCGAAGAGAGAGAGAATGCGAGAGAGAGAGAGAGAGATGAGAGAGAGAGAGAGAGAGAGACGAGAGAGAGAGAGAGAACAGACAGATCAGAGCAGACAGACAGACAGACAGCACGGACAGAACATGAAGACGCCGGCAATGCTTACATTAACAATTACGCATATGAGCGTCTCAGCACCCCTGCCGCCGCTCCCGGCTCGGCCCACAGAACACTTAACAACCACATCTAGACACAAATTGAAGATGCGGCGATATTGGGCTGCGGTGTTACGCACACCCTAGAGATGGCGCCAATGCCACCCACGCAGAGAGGCACGAGCGCACATGCGCCGCCATAGAACCACGTTCATTATTCAGGCTCTCTTCGTTCAATACCGATTTATATTCTATATATATCATATATATATATATATATATAATATTAATACATATATATATATATATATATATATATGTGTATATAATGGAACGCCGGCTGTGCAAACGCTGCTTCAGAATTCGAGAATCTGAGGGATTCGTTGTCGCTAGGATAAACATGACGACTGCAACGCGAGAAGCCCTAGCGGCCGGCTGCAGCTGATGAATCACTGTTTGGTCGGCGAGACTGCCCCCGACGTCGCTCGCTGCCCGTGCCTCGCGCGACTACTGAGCGAACGGCGGCGGCAGTCTAGCTATCCATTCAATTATTGCTATGCGAAAATATCGGGACAGCGGGATGTAAGCCTGTTTAGTGAGTGAGTGAGTGAGTGAGTGAGTGAGTGAGTGAGTGAGTGAGTGAGAGAGCGAGCGAGTAGTGATTGATTGATTGATTAATTAATTTATTGAGTGATGGATGATTTGATTGATTGAGTGAGAGAGTAAGTGAATGAGGGAGTGAGTGGGTGAGCGAGTGAGTGGGTGAATAAATGAGTGAGTGAGTGAGTGAGTGAGTGACCGAGTGAAGCACGCACGCATGCACGCACGCCCGCACGCACGCACGCACGCACGCACGCACGCACGCACGCACAGCCGCGGGCGCACTGGTGGGCACGCTTTTCTGTCGTGGAAGGTAGTCTCGTTGAGGTTAGCCTCATACGATATACTGCGCTCGTCGACTGTAGATGGCGCCACGACCTACAATACTACGCTACTCCGTATATTGCAGATACGTTGTTACATTCCATTGTGCGAGCGAGCGTATCGTTAGGGTCCGGTTTAGGGTGTTTGGTATGAGGGTTAGTGTTACGATGAAAGTTCAGGCAAAATTCAGAGTTAAGGTTATGATGAGAGTTGATGTTTTGAAGTATAAATATTTCCTATAGACTAAGACAGAGGGGGCGAAACCTCGTACGCGCACGAGAAAGATAGAGAGGAAAGAGAAAAGAGGCAGAGAAGAGAGATGAGAGAGAGGGGAAGGAAGAGAGAGAGAGAGGACGCGAAAACAGGCGAAAGAGAGAGCGAGAGACAGAGAGAGAGAGGAGAGAGGGAGGACACGAGATCGAGAGCGGGAGAGAAAGAAAGAAAGAGAGAGAGGGAGAGAGCGGGATATATATATATATATATCGAAAGGGACGCGAAAACGAGCGAGAGAGAGAGAGAGAGAGAGAGAGAGAGAGAGAGAGAGAGAGAGAGAGAGAGAGAGAGAGGAAGAGAGAGACGAGAGAGCAGAGAGAGAGGAGGAGAGAGAGAGAGAGAGAGAGAGAGCAAGAGACGAGAGAGAGAGAGAGAGAGAGAGAGAAGAGGAGATAGAGAGAGAGAAGAGAGAGAGAGGAGAGGAGAGAGCAAGAAGAGAGGAGAGAGAGAGAGAGGAGAGAGAGAGAGAGAGAGAGAGAGAGAGAGAGAAGAAGAGGAGGCAAGAGAGAGAGAGAGAGACAGAGAGAGAGAGAGAAGAGAGAGAGCCGCCAGAGAGAGAAGAGCAGAGAGAGAGAGAGAGAGAAGGAGATTGGGGTGCGGGGTGAAAGAGAGAGAGAAGAGAGAGAGAGAAGAGAGAAGAGAGAGAGAGAAAGAAGAGAGAGAGAGAGAGGAGGAGAAGAGAGAGAGAGAGAAAGAAGAGAGAGAGAGAGAGAAGGAGAGAGAAGAGAGCAGAGAGAGAGAGAAGAGAGAAGAGGAGGAGCTAAAAGAGAGAGTAGAGAGAGAGAGAGAGAGAGAAAGAGAGAAGAGAGAGAGGACGGAGAGAGAGAGAGAGAGAGAGAAGAAGAGAGTAGAGAGAGAGAAGAGAGAGAGAGATGAGAGAGAGAGAGAGAGAGAGAGAGAGAGAGAGAGAGAGAGAGAGAGAGAGATAGAGAGAGAAGAGAGCAAGAGAGAGAGGAAGAGAGAGGAGAGAGAGAGAGAGAGGGGCGCGCGCAACCGTATATAAGAAGTTGGAGAGTAATAGCGTGAGTAATAAAGGGAAACGCTATAACATACACTACAGTAGGCTAGGCTTTACTTTTCCCTACAATCATAAGCCGATATTACAAACTGCACGTATCAGGCACTCGATCTACACTGAGTTTGCCAGGCGGAGTATGCTTAAGCCGTGGCTGCATGCTAAGTCTTCCATTGAGCCCATCCCCCAATGTCCCTTGCCAACGCGCCCCCTGCCCCCACCACCCGCCACCCCGCGCAATCGACTGCAAGGGCCACGGCCAGGCGAAATATAATGCGGCTTCGGCTAGGAGAGCCTATATAATCGGCAGTGTGCGTACTAGTTCGATGACAAAGGGCCAGCTTGTTGTAGTTTACGGCGAACGCAACACGCAGTACGCACGCGCGGCACACACATAGTCTACAGCACCTGCGCTGACCAAGACTATACCTCTATACTGACTGACATATTATGTACCGCGAATGCGTTATGTCAACTAGAACTAGGACGGCGAATATTTTTACGCCTCGTTTTCAATTTCATGGTGGGCAGCTGGAGCGGGGCGAAGTAGATATAGGTGGATAGAGGGCCTCTCCCTCCCTCCCTCTCCCCTCCATCTCTCCCTCGCATTCACCCATCTCTCCCTCCTCCCTCCTCTCCTCTCTCGCTCGCTCTCATCCCCCCCTCTCGTCATCGCCAAGCGCGTTCTCTCTCTCTTTCAATCCTTTCTAGCGCTGTCTGTCTCTGCTGCTGCTCGCTATCTCCCTATTGCTATATCCGCTCCTCACCCTTACTGTCTCCATCTCTCCTTCTTCCTCCTCCATATCCACTCTGGCCCTACTCTCTCTTTTTGCCTTCCCTCCCTGCTTCACTCTCTCTCTCTCTCTCGTCTCCTCGTCTTCTCTCTCATCGCTACTCTCTATCTCTCTGCTCTCTCTCTCTTCTTCACAGCACACACAGCACGGCACGCACGCACGCACGCAACGCAGCCCACCAGCACGCACGCACGCACGCACGCAGCACACACCACACACACACACACCAGAGGCACGCACGCACGCACGCACACACCACACACGATCACCACACACACGACACACGCGCACACAACGGACGCACGCACACGTAGCACACACACACGGCAGCGCCACGCACGCAACGGCACGCCGCACCACACACGCACACACACACACACACACACACACACACACACACACAGTGGACGTAGCGTCTGGCTGTACAGGCAGAAGGATACATCTCCGCTAGGTGGTCGTGACGTCACGCGTCAGCAGCCGCGACGACACGGGAGAGGGACCGCGTAAGCCGTTCGCTCACTCACTCACTCACTCAGCATCCACGCACGCGTTGCCATGGGCCCCGCAGTCTGCGGTGACCCCGCGCGCCACATCATCCTCCGCCGCGATTGGCAGGCGACAGTGTGTGTGCTCGCTCGTGCGGGGGCGAGAGAATGCGAACAAATCCAATAAAATATTAATCGACTGCAAATTCCGCCGTAAATCCATATATGTGTGCGGGCTGGCGTGCGCGCGTGCGTGCGCGAGTGAGTGTGAGTGCGGGCGTTGCGTGCTTGTGCCCGGTCGCTGCCGCTTGCAGCCAAGCCAGACAGGGCGTCGCTACTGGGTCGATCATGCTGCCACCTGCTTGTAGCGGGTGGGGACTGATGCTGCCACCTGGTTGTAGTGATAGCTAGGGACTTTTGCGGATCTATGGTTATAAGAGGGTGTGGCTAATACCCCCCTCTTCAATCTGCGACGTAGAAGATAGGTTGCCGCCTGCTGCTGCTGCTGACGCCGTTGCCGCATCCGCTGCTGTTGCTGCTGCTGCCTGCTGTTTGTGTTGTTGTTGCTTGTTGCTGTGTTGTGCTCGCCTGTGGAAAATAAGTGCATGGACGGCACAGAAGTAGGGTAAGAGTCATGGCCGCGCCCGCCGACAAACAAAGCGCGCGCATGCGCATCACGCGTCTGCGCACGTGCGCGAGCAGGGATGCGGCGTCGCCACGGCAACGCAACTACGCGGCCACACAGCGGCGAGGCGCGGGGGGTGAAGGAGACGCGATTGGGGGAAGCAGGGTGAGGAGGACGAGGGGGAGCAAGCTAGGCCGACATTGGAAGCGGGATTGGAGACGGATTTGTGGGAGCAGGAGAGGAGGACGGATGGGGTGCGGGAAGCAGGGAGGAGATGAGGTTGTTATGAGGTGAGGCGGTGAACAGAGAAGGGAGAAGCCATAACGTCACACATCCTGTCACTTTCGCGCCTTCCCTCCTTGCCTCTGCTATTATAATTTATAAATATATATATTAATATACAGAGAGATAATAGGGATCTAACTTCCCTATTATGCTACTTCTGATATATATATCTCATTTTTGCCCTCTGGTATATCCACGAGCCGTGGTTTTAAATTCGCTGGTCGAGTAAACCCGTTTAGAAAACTCACTCTCTGTTTAACGCACATGATTAGCCACGCGTGCACCGCAGGGCACCCTTCTGCCAACTGCCGCAGTAACTGCTGAAGGGTGCGTTGTAAGTATTAGGTACTAACGCTAATATGACCCGAGGTACATAGATATGTATACACAAAGTGTACAGACGTAACTATAATGTGACGGTGTATAATGTGACTATAGCTGTGACTATAATTGTGACTATATGTGACTATACCTGGAGTGACGGTGGTATAATGTGAGCTATAGCTGTGACTATAATTGCTGACTATAATGTGACTATACTGTGACTATAATGTGACACTATAGCTGTGACTATAATGTGACTATATAGCTGTGACTATACTGTGACTATAATGTGACTATAGCTGTGACTATAATGTGACTATAATGTGACTATACTGTGACTATAATGTGACTATATAGCTGTGACTATACTGTGACTATAATGTGACTATATAGCTGTGACTATACTGTGACTATAATGTGACTATAGATGTGACTATACTGTGACGGTGTATAATGTGACTATAGCTGTGACTATACTGTGACTATAACGTGACTATAAACGTGACTATAGCTGTGACTATAATGTGTCGGGCTGGTCTATAGCAAGGAGCTAAATATAACAAGGAGAGGAAGCGGATTGGCTGTGTGCTTTCGCCTCAAGGACGCCACCATCTATGGAACCAAATGCAAGTTGAAAAGCGACGCTGTGCAGACGCCAGAACCCAGAGGACAATAGAAGCACTAAATGCTGTTCTAGGCCAATATGACCAAATATGGGCAAACGATTTTTTGGGCGCAGAATTAATTGGGGCGGGCGCTTCCTCTCTTTGTTATATGTAGCTGGCCTTGGTCTAATAGGAGGGGTACAACAGTAAGCCTCCGCAATTGGTTCACGCGTTGCACTATTATCGTCTCTAAAAAATGCTTTTTTGGCATTTCTTTTCGCTGAAATTAGACACTGATTGCAATAATATTTGCATTATCAGCGACAAGCTAGATGCGCCGCCGTGGATCCGTCTAGAAAGGGCATTAGAAGTAAAAATTGGTCCTTGTTGTGTAAGCTCGTGAGCATCGTCAGGTGGCGTAGCGCGCAGCGACCGGCTGGTGATATTTTTGTGTATGATAATGTGGGTTCAGACAACTTTGGGCAGAAATTCGCGTCATAGAGCTGGCAAAAGTTTTGAGCGGAGCATAGCAGCCTGAATCTGTATAGTTTATTATAACCATGAAATAAAGTGTATGTTTGTGTAAGCGCAGTAAGCAGTGTGAGTATTTTTAATTAATTTTCTGTTCGACTAGCTTATTCAGGCCTGCCGCCTATTGGACGTCCTCTACTAATTGTTCAAACACCCTTTATTTAGCTCCTTGGTCTATAGTAGTCGCTGCTGTGTGTGAGCATGACTGATGACGGCAGGCCGAATACGCGTGCCTTGCGGCGGGGGATAGCTGTTAATTATTCAGGCGTAATTAAGTCGACTGTGAGCTAATAAAGAGAACAGATGTCATGACGCGGCACGGGCCGGCGCGAACAAAGCAAAATTAGGCATGGGCAGCTATATATATGTAATGAGTCAATCGGCGGGTGTGTGTGCGCGTGTGTGCGTGCTGCGTGGGCGTGCGTGTATGTGTGTGTATGTAATGTGTGTATGTTCTCGCCTGCTCGTCACCCTCCGGCCGCTGTCTTCGCCCTTCTCCCCTGCCTCGTCACACCCTCTCACCTGCCTTCGCCGCTTCTCCCTGCGCCTCGTTACGGCATCCCCGCTGTCTTCAAACACTTCTCCCTGGCCTCGTCACCCTCTCCCTGGCCTATCGGCTCTTCTCCCCTGCCTCGTCACCCTCTCCCGTGGCCTTCGCACCTTGCTCGCCTGCCTCGTCACCCTCAAGCCCTGCTTCGCCCTTCTCCCTGCCTCGTCCACGCCTCTCCTGCCCTTCGCCTTCTCCCTGCCTCGTGCACCGCTGAGCCTGCCCTCGCCCCCCCCCCCTTCTCCGCTGGCCTCGTGCACCTCTCCCTGCCCTCGCCTTCTCGGCCTTGCTCGTCACCCTCCCCCTGCCTTCGCCCTTCTCCCTGCCTCGTCACCCTCCCCCTGCCTTCGCCCTTCTCCCTGCCTCGTCACCCTCTCCCTGCCATTTCTTCGCCTTCTCCCTGCCTGCGTCACCCTCATCCCTGCCCTGCCCTTCTCCTGCTGCGTCACCCTCCCGCTGCTTCGCCGCTTCTCCCTGCCATGCGTCAACCCTCTTCCCCGTGCCCTGCGCCTTCTCGCCTGCCTCGTCACGGCCTCCCCTGGGCCTTCGGCCCTTCTCGCCTGCCTCGTCACCGCGATTCTCCGCTGCCTCGCCCTTCACCCTGCTTCCGCATTCTCGCACTTCGCCTCGCCTCGTCGTGCAGCCGATACGAATTTCCAACAGAATTTCCAGATGGTTCGGCACTCTCTCTTTTGAAAAGCCCCCCACGCGCGCGCACAAAACAACGCACACAACGCACCGATCGATATACCGCGGGCAAAAAACAACGGAGAGAGAGGGAGGGGTTGTGAGAGAGCAGTGGAGAGAGAGGAAAGAGAGAGAGGGGGGAAGAGAAAACGAAAGAAAGGAGAGAGAGAGGAGAGAGAGAGGCCGTATAGAGAAGTAGAGAGGGAGAGAGGAGAAAAAGAGAGAAAGCGAGGGAGAGAGAGAGAGAGAGAGAGAGAGAGAGAGAGAGAGAGAGAGAGAGAGAAAGAAAGAGAAAGAAAAAGCCGTGGGAGGAGAGATCGTATGTTTCGCGAGCGACTGCAATAATTCGTGCGCATGTGCAAGGGCATTGCGTGAACATTAAGTTGAATTTGATGACGTGGCGGGCACGCCTTCCTGTGCTGTGGCGACGCGAAACCGACGGAAAATTCCAAGGCGCGAGTTAAATGTCCAACGTGCATTACAGCACAGAACACCACACACACACGGACACACAGTGACACGTACGCAGCCACGCACATAACACGCACACGGACACACGCACAGTACGCACGACGGCAACGACGCACATGTACAAAATAAAACACGACGCACCTTATTTTTCTCTCTGTATGTGTCCGCTCTCTGGCTATCCTATTTATGTCTTCTGCTCTTTCTCGTCTGCTCCTCTCTCCCTCTCTCTCTCTCTCTATGCCTTTTATGTCTATCTCCATCTTTATCTCTCTCTCCTCTCCCATCCTCTCGGTTCTCTCTTTTCTCATCATCTCAGCTGCTCTCTCATCTTTCTCATCACTTCTCTCGCTCCGCTCTTCTCGCTCGCTCGCTCTCTCTGCTCTGCTCTCCTCCTCTATCATCTCTCTCTCTCTCTCTGCTCGTTTCTCTCTTCTCTCTCTCTCGTCTCTCTCCCGGCTGGTAGCCGCTCTCTCTCGTCATGCTCTATCCTTTTTATGGGTCTATCTCTCTTTGCTCGTCTCTCTCGTCTCTCCTCTCTCTCTCTCGTCTTTCTCTCTCTAGAGCTCTCTCTCTCTTTTCTCTCAACTCTCTTCCTCGGCGCTTCGCTCGCCGATCGCGTTCGCTCGCTCTCTCTCTCGTCCTCTCTCTCTCTCTCTCCTCTTCGATCATCTCTGCGTCAGGTCTGCTCTCTCTTTCTCTCTCTCCATCTCGTTCTCTCTCTCCATCCGCTCTCTCTCTCTCCCCCCTCTCTCTCTCTCTTCCCTCTTTATCCCTTCATTCTTCATCCAATCTATTATATCCATTTATTCCATTCTCCATCCATCTTTATTAAGACTAGATTTGCAAAAAACGCGTGAACGTCGCTACGTTCCGCTACGTACGGGTTGCTCGTGCTGCCACCTATATCGCAGTGGCATCTAGCTATCATGAATCATGTTGAATCTGCATGGGTGCATGAGAATAAAGCAGGCAGTTTCCACCCAGCGATGCATGGATATTTTCTCCTCCTCCTCGCCCCAGACTCGTGCTTGTCCGCTACAGATTTATGTGCTTATTTCCGCATTTGATAGTGAGTGGTTCGGTTCGAGCCGCGTATGAAGCAGATTGTTAGGATATCAACAACGCGCATGTTTACTCCACGCGCCTATAGCAGTGTGAACACTGTATACGCTGTATATTTCGCGGTGGTTTAATTTTCGCGAAGTTCGCGAACGCGACCGCGAAAATAACAACACGCGAATAATTCATACCGAATAATTCATACCGAATAATTAATAATTCACCGACCACGAAATTAACCGCTCGCGAAATACTCCGTCAAGTCTGAATCCGCGAAAATATCTGTACTCGAAAAATATAGCGTATATACAGTATACAGCCGGGACGTATCGTAGTCGAACATGCGAACAACCATCAACAAAAGTCTCGTCTGCAGTCTCTCGCGCGCAGCACTAACACATAGTGCTGTCACTGCGATTCAAACTCCGCCGTGAAGATCTCATGTATAATGAAGAGACGCGCGTTAGCGGGCATGCATTTTTCCGGGCGTGCGTGCGTGTGTGTACGTGTGTGTGTGTGTGTGTGTGTGCGTGCGTGTGTGTGCGTGTGTGTGTGTGTACGTCTGTCAGCATACAGAATGTCTCGCTAACATGACATGGCGCTGCGTGCGTGCGTGCGTGCGTGCGTGAATGCGTGCGTGTGCGTGTGCGTGCGCGTGTGTGTATGTGTACGTCTGTCAGCATACCGAATGTCTCGCTTACCTGACATGGCGCTGCGTGCGGGCGTGCGTGCGTGCATGCGTGTGCGTGTGCGTGCGCGCGTGTGTGTGTGTGTACGTCTGTCAGCATACAGAATGTCTCGCTTACCTGACATGGCGCAGCGTGCAGACCGGGCGGGAATCAGCGATCAATGAAATGAAATGACTCGTGATTAACTCGCTCCTTTCATCTCCTCGCAGCGTCCTCCGTGCTCGTGTGGCTTCAGTCTTCATCTCGGTGGTACACGCTGTGGGTAAAAACACACAGTCTTGATAAATATCATCATCATTATAATCACCACCATCATCATCATCATTATCATCATCATCACCATCATCATCATCATCATCATCATTATCATCATCATTATCATCATCATCATCATCATCACCATCTTCATCATCATCATCATTATCACCATCTTCATCATCATCATCATTATCATCATCATCATTATCATCATCATCATCATCATCACCATCACCATCTTCATCACCATCATCATCATCATCATCATCACCATCATCATCTTCATCATAATCGTCATCATCATCGTCGTCGTCGTCCTCGCCATCGTCATCGTCATCTGCATCTCGCCATACACGTGTAAACATCGGTGCGATGTTGCGATGCCATACCTGCAGTGCTCACTATACGGATACTACACTCACAGTAGAATAATTCTCTAGCTTAGCCAGGCGACATGACTGCCCCGTGCGGGTGCGCGTTTGTGTGTGTGTGTGTGTGTGTGTGTGTGTGTGTGTGTGTGTGTGTGTGTGTGTGTGTGTGTGTGTGTGTGTGTGTCGTGTGTGTGTGTGTGTGTGTGTGTGTGTGTGTGTGTGTGTGTGTGTGTGTGTGTTGTGTGGTGTGTGTGTGTGTCGTCGTAC
>NW_014577327.1:386866-388920 GCF_000485595.1 Priapulus caudatus | reverse complement strand
GAGAGAGAGAGAGAGAGAGAGAGAGAGAGAGGGGGGGGGGGGCGAGATAGAGAGAAGCGGGGACAGGCTCCAGCAACAACAACAACAGCTGCTCGTCCATCAGCAGGCTATCGGTGACATTCACGTTGCCGCAAATGCGATGAATGTCAGAAAACATTAATTTTGCAACGATCGAATTCTGAAAGCCGCAAAACCATCGGGAAACACGACGCGACGCAGTCATGCATTCATGCTCTCACGTGTGTGTTTCTGTAGGTGCGTACCTATATATATATATATATATATACTTATCTATATTAATTGTGTTGCGCGTATATGACGAGAGAGCGGTTGATATGACAAATATATGACAGTGTTCATATATCCATCTAGAACTGTGGAGCGGGAGCCGGTCTTGAAAAGAGACCACACAAAAATAACAGCACAAGAAGAGAAATGGGGAGCACAAACGACAGAGAGAGAGAGAAAGAGAGAGGGATGGGAGGGAGTGAGGAGGGAAGAGAAAGAGAGAGAGAGGCGAGAGAGAGAGAGAGAAGAGAAGAGAGAGAGAGAGAGAAGGAGAGGAGCGAGGAGAGAAAGTGAGGCGAGTGAGAGAAGGAGAGAAGAGAGAGAGAGAGAGATGATGAGAGAGAGAGAGAGGAGAGAGAAGAGAGAGAGTGAAAGAGAGGAGAGAGAGAGAGAGAGAGAGAGAGAGAGTGAGAGAGAGAGAGGAGAGAGAGAAGAGAGAGAGTGAGACGAGAGAGAGGAGAGAGAGAAGGAGAAACGAGAGAGAGAGAAAGTGGCGAGTGAGAAGGGGGAGAGAGAGAGAGAGAGAGAGAGAGAGAGAGAGAGAGAGAGAGAGAGAGAGAGAGAGAGCTGACTTTAGCCTGGCCTGAATGACAGAGAGGAAATAATTCCAGCAATGCGAGAGAAGAAGAAGGAATTAAGAAGAAGAAGATGAAAAAGAAGAAGAAGAAGAAGAAGAAGAAGAAGAAGAAGAAGAAGAAGAAAAAGAAGAAGAAGAAGAAAAAGAAGAAGAAGAAGAAGAAGAAGAAGAAGAAGAAGAAGAAGAAGAAGAAGAAGAAGAAGAAGGAAGAACAAGGACGAACGAAGAAGAAGAAGAAGAAGAAGAAGAAGAAGAAGGAAGAACAAGGGCGAACGAACGAAGCCTACCTCACAAGCCGCGCAGTCGCTGCACCCTCTCCGTCACGATGACGATGTCGGTCTCCGCACATACACACACACAGGTGATGAAGCCATGATGAAGCCATATACCTATAAGATGAATCAGCGACTGAGCAAACCCGTCGTCGGTGGGACACGATGTCAACGCTCGACCGCACGTGATGTTTGTCTCACATACGGCATGGAACACCGCATATACGCGCACGCACGCACGCACGCACGCACGCACGCACGGACGCGCACACGCACGCACGGATAACCACAGCGATAACGCAGTAGAACACGACAGCGACCACAAACAGTCAGCACAGCAACAACAACTGCGTGTCAACTGCGCCGCACCGCTCTGCTACTGCTACTGCGCGTGTGTACACACACACACCACACAACGACCCCGTTACACACAGGCTGAGCGGGCTGGCAAGCGGGCAGGCAGACGGGCTGGTTGGCTGGGTGAGTGAGTGGGTAGAGGAGGGAGGCTGTCGTTCTCTGTGGCGGCCACGCGTGAACGATGAGGGTCACCAGCTCCCGCCGTCCCACAGGGAGTCAGTGGAGTGAGAAGAGCGAACAATGCGCGAGCGTTGAGGCATGCTGTTGCTGCAGCTGTACCCCGAATTACGATATTAGCTAACTGCCGCTGCTGATGCTGCTGCCATCGCCCCGCCTTCCCCTCCCACTCATCCTCGCCATTACCCTTCCTCTCACGTACCCTCCTTCCTATTATTTCTCTCATTCTCCTCCTCCTCCTTTGCCTCCCCATTTTCGTTCTCCTGCTCATCATTCTGCTCCGTCGACTCTCCCTTTCCTCTTCGTTCTGTCACTCTCCCTATTCCTCCTCTGTTCCCTCACCCTCCTTTTCCGCCCCTCCTCCTCATCCGCTCCTCCTTCCT
>NW_014577327.1:378914-386856 GCF_000485595.1 Priapulus caudatus | reverse complement strand
TGCTGCCGCTGCTGCCGCTGCTGCCGCCATAAACCTGATTATGGTAATAGATTTTCTGTCTCGTTACGGCTGCTACTAATCTAATCTAATATATTGTAGTCACGAAGCCCGTCTGCCGGCGCCGCTGCGCACACGCGCGCGCGCGTAGTGCGTGCGGGTGACAGTGAAGCCTCTTGGGGGGAAGGCCTGTCGACTTGCTTCTCCTGCGGCTGGCAGCTTGATGAGTTGTTTATAGTGGTGGTTGATGGTGTGGAGGCGAATGCGACAGTTCGCTGTACGTGTCGGTATCGGGGCGCTATCACCACACGCTGCGCCTGCCTGTTGTAGGGACTCATGACATGTGGCGCAATCTTATTATATATTGTATTATTATATATTGTATTATTATATATTGTATTATTATATATTGTATTATTATTATTATATTGTGCATAGTTACACACCACTTTTCAGTGCCACACAGTAACGGTTGGCGATTATTTCGACTGGAGGGAAGAGGAGACGTGACAGGGGTCAGAGTAACAGGAAACTAGAATGGTCGAAAGAGGTGGAGAGCGAGGGGACAGACATACACGTGCACGCACACACACGCACGCACACGCACACACTCACTCCTCACTGACGCTCGTATATATACGGGAGTACGTAACATTTTTTTCAGCTGGCTGCTGTGCGATGTTGCTGGTTGCGATTAATTACGCTTGTCTTCGAGTAATGGAGGTGATCTTAAAGGAGACGTGGAAAACGAAGCGAAATGATTAGAAGAACAGGATCCGCTGTAAGAGTGAGTAGAGTGGATGTTAATTTAGCTATCCCGTCGGGTGTTTCGCAGCTGTCTCGGAACCACATACACACACACATACACACACATACACGCACATATACACGCGTAGACAGTCGGCTACGCTATTAGCGCTGTACGGCAGATGCTAGGGGGAAAGCTGATCCGTCTGTCCGCAGGCAAAGATAAACACACAATAACAACGACCTGACAGCCTTCAGGAGGCTGGCACTCTTCATCGCTCAGCATCAGTACCACTCGGCCTGCCACGCACAGCATGGCTGCCTAGCTGCCAGTACAGCATGGCTGCCTCCCAGTACAGCATGGCTGCCAGTACAGCATGGCTGCCAGTACAGCATGGCTGCCTAGCTCCCAGTACAGCATGGCTGCCAGTACAGCATGGCTGCCAGTACAGCATGGCTGCCTAGCTCCCAGTACAGCATGGCTGCCAGTACAGCATGGCTGCCAGTACAGCATGGCTGCCTAGCTCCCAGTACAGCATGGCTGCCAGTACAGCATGGCTGCCAGTACAGCATGGCTGCCTACTCCTCAGTACAGCATGCGCTGCCTACGCTCCCAAGTTACATGCGATGGCTGCTAGCTCCCAGTACAGCATGGCGATTGCCAGTACCAGCATGGCTACATAGCTGCCAGTTACAGCATGGCCTGTTCTCCCAAGTACAGCATGGCTGTCCCCATACAGCCATGGCTGCTAGCCTCCCAGTACAGCATGGCTACATAGCTCCCAGTACAGCATGGCTGTCTCCAGTAGCCATGGCTGCCACGTTACAGCATGGCGCATAGCTCCCGAGTCACCAAGCAGGCTGCGCCAGTACAGCATGGCTGCATAGCTCCCAGGTTACACATGGCTGTCTCCCAGTAAATGGCTGTCTCCACAGTTACAGCCATGACTTCACTCATCCGCAGGTTTAGACAATACAACGACAAGATGAATACATGTATACATTCCCGCAAGCGTCGCAACGCCCACAGGTTTCTTCGTCCTGCGAGCATAAGATAACACGTGTCGCATAGATAAACAAGCGGAAATCGCTGAGTCACTCGATCGCACCCTCATACAGTTCCGTGTGAAACATCCGGTAGCCAGTAGACGCCACAGTAGCACGACGCTTGAGTTGAGTACGTTGCTGGGTGGGGTGATGGGACCGAGCTTGCTTGCTTGGTGTGAATGTCTCTTCAGAGCGCGGGCCCCCCAGGCGACAGACCGGATGTTTTTGCACAGCCTCGCCCCGCTCTCGTGTTATGTGTGTGAGTCGCATGCAAACAACTCTTCTAGCAAGAAGATGCCTTCACACCGTGGCCTTGTCGCGGCTCTCCGAAACTCCTTCCCAATCATTCAATAGCCTAGCTTGTCGTTAAACAGAGGATCGAAACAGACTAGAGAGATGAGATTGAGAGATGAGAGATGTTAAGAGAGACGGAGGAGAGACGAGATTGTTAACTTTGCCTTCTTCACACACGTATTATCTCAACTCCTGATGCTCAAGTTGTGAGAGATGAGAGAGGAGGAGAGAGAGTGTGTAGGTAGAGTGGAAAGAGCTGGCTATAGATATTAATGATAAGACATAGACAAACGGATGAAGAGAGGGAAAGCCGAAAGAAGAGGCAGTGCGAAAGAGAGCGAGAGAGAGAAAAGGGGAAAACTGCGAGATGAGGGGGGGGGGAGGAAGAAGAAGAAAGAGAGAGGAAGTCGAGAGAGCAGAGAGAGGGAAGAAAGGAAAACGAGCGATGGCATTATGTTGTGAGCGACGGAGGGAGGCCCGGTCAGAGAGAGAGCAGAGGATTATAGATATATAGATATTATATAGAGAGTGAGAGAGAATGAGAGAGGAGAGGGTCCCCGTTTTGGGTATCTCGCTTCTTTGATTTTGGGAGAGATGTATGAGGATGAGAGGGAGAAAAGACGAGAGGAGAGAGGAGAGAGTGAGAACGAGGATAACGAGAACAAACGAATTATTGGGAGATTCGTTGCAAGCACTTACTCTGGATCAGCAATAGATAGACGAGTCCGAGGAGACAACAACGATGCAGGACGTCTAATCAGCGTGTTAGCGCAACAGCTATACAGTAAGTTCTGTGTTCAGCATAACACAGGCAGCAGCGGCGTCGCACGATAAGTGTATCTTGCTTCCTCAGTACTGTCGCCTCATCCTGGCTCACGCCTCCCCCCCCCGCACCCACAGACTAGCCGCGGTGTCGGATAAACAGCCCAGGAGCCGGGAGTGAGGGGACCAGCTTTCTTGACCCGTGGTGATTAAACGACGACATTGATAGTTTGAGTCGACAGATGGCTGGCAAGTCCAGTACGTCATTCCCTGCCGACCTGCCCCGCATCCTGCCTGCATCCTGCCCCGCATCCCTGCCTGCATCCCTGCTGATCCCTCCCCGCATCCCTGCCTGCCCATCCCTGCCTGACATCCCTGCTTCCCCCATCCATCCTGCCGCGCATCCTGCCGATCCCTGCCCCGCATCCCTGGCTGATTCCCTGCCTGCATCCCTTGCCCGCATTCCTTGCCCCCAATCTTGCCCCGCATCCCTGTCCATGCATCCCTGCCCGCATTCCTTCCCCGCATCTCTCTGCGCCTGCATCCCTGCCGCATCCCGCCTGCATCCCTGCCTGCATCTCCTGCCCGCTTATGCCCTTGCCTGCATCCTTGCCGCATCCCTGCCGCCACATCCCTTGCCGCATCCCTGTCCTGAATCCTGCGCCCCGCATCCCTGCCTGCATCCCTGCTGCATCACCTGGCCCCGATCCCTGCTGCATCCTTGCCCGCATCCCTGCCCAACATCCCGCCCCGCATCCCTGCCCGCAATCCTGCCGCAATCCCTGCCCGCATCCTTGCCCCCCACATTCTCCTTGCCTGCATCCCTGCCCGCATCCCTGGCCTGCCATCCTGCCTGCATTCCCTGACTCCGCATCCCTGGCATCTCTTGCCCGCATCCCTGCCGCCACAGGCTCTGCCCGCATCCCTGCTGCCATCCCTGCCCGCAATCCCTTGCCCCCACATCCTGCCCCGCATTCCTTTGCCTGCATCCCTGCCTGCATCCCTGCCCCACATCCCTGCCCCGCATCCCTGCCTGATCCCTGCCCCGCATCCCGCCCCCACATCCCTGCCTGCATCCCTGCCTGCATCCCTGGCCGCAATCCTCTGCCTGCATCCCTGCCTCCAGTCATCCCTGCCTGTCATCCTTGCGCCCATCACTGCCCCCACATCCCTGCGGCATCCGCGTGCCCCATCCCTGCCCTGCATCCCTGCCCGGCGATCCCGTGCCCGCATCGCCTGCCCCGCATCCCTGGCCTGCATCCCTGCCTGCCATCTGCCCGCATCCCTTGCCTGCATACCTTTGCCCGCATCTCCTAGCCCCCACATCCCTGCCCGCATCTCCCTGCCCCCGATACTCCTGCCCGCATCGCCTGCCCGCATCTCCTGCCCGCATCCCTTGCCCGCATCCCTGCCCCGCATCCCTGCCCGCATCCCTGCCCACATCCTGCCTTTACATCCCTGCCCGCATCCTCTTAGCCCGCATCCCTTTGCCCCCATCCCTGCCTGCCATCCCTAGCCCTGCATCCTGCCCGGCATCCCTGCCTGACATCCCTACCAGCATCTCCTACCATCACTCCTAGCCTGCATCCCTGCCCCGCATCCCTGCCTGATCTCCTGCCGCATCCCTGCTCCGCATCCCTGCCTGAGTCCTTGTTCTCCCCACCATCCTGGCCCCGCATCCCGTGCCTAGCATCCCTGCCGCATCCCTGCCCCCCATCCCTGCCCCGCATCGCGCGGTGGCGGCGTCGGCATCTCGCGTGCCGTGCATCCTGCCCCGCATCCCTGCCTGCATCCTTGCCCGCATCCCTGCCCCCCATCCTGCCGCCACCCTGCGCTCATCCCTGCCCCGCATCCCTGCCGCATCCCTAGCCCCGCCATCCCTTGCCCGCCACTCTGCCCGCATCCCTTCCGCCATCCTGCCCCGCATCCCTGCCTGCATCCCTGCTGCATCCTTGCCCGCTCCTGCTTGCATCCCTGTGCCCCGCATCCCTGCTCGCATCCTTTGCCCGCATCCCTGCCCCGCATCCTGCCCGCATCCTGCTGCCCGCAGGTCCCTGCCGCGCATCCCTGACTGCCTGCATCCCTGCCTGCAATCCTTGGCGCAATCCCTGGCCTGCATCCTGCCCCCCAGTCCTGCCTGCACTCCTTGGCCCGCATCCTGCCCCCACATCTGGCCCCGCATCCCTGCCCGCATCCCTGCCTGCATCCGCTGCCCGCATCCCTGCCGCGCATCCCTGCCCCACATCCCTGCCCCGCATCACCTGCCCCGCATCCCTGCCTGCATCTCTGCCCGCTCCGCTGCCGGTGGATCCTGGGCCCGCGCATCGGCTGCCCCGCCGCGCATGCCCTGCCGGCATTGGCTGCCCCGCATCCCTGCCCGCGATCCCGTGCGGGCAGTCCCTGCCCGCAAAAAAATTTTTTTTTTTTTTTTTTTTTCCCCGTTTTGCCCCGCATCCCTGCCCGCATCCCTTACCCGCTCCCGTGCCGCATCCCTGCGCATCCCTGCCTGCAGTCGCCTGCTGGATGCCCTGCCCCGATGCCCTGCCCCGCATCCCTGCCTGCCATCCCTGGCCTCGTCTGCCCATGGCCGCACCGCGCGCCGTGTAGCGGAGCATCATGCAGTGTCTGCATATCAGCGTGTCTGTCCCATCATCATGACCGCATTCATCGCGTCCGCAAACGTCAGCGTCCGCGATCATCAGCGTCCGCCATCTCAGCGACAAGCATCATCAGCGTCCGCATCGTCAGCGTTCCGCATCGTCAGCGTCGGCATTCGTCAGCGTGCCGCATCGTCAGCGTCCGCATCGTCGAGCGTCCGCATCGTCCCAGCGTCGATACGTCAGGTCGTCCGCATCCGTCAGCGTTCCGCATCCGTCAGCGTCCGCATCATCAGCCTCCCCGTCCGCAGGATGATAATGGACCGTAGCGCGAGCGCAGACGATGCGATTAAGTTATTGGATCACGTTGCGCTAACCGCCGTGCGATGTTCGCCATAAATCGCCCCTCAATGGCAAGATTCCCGCGGGGGCGGCGAAGTAAGAAAAACTCGGTCCGAGGATCGCCTCTATGTAAAGCGTGGGGTGGCCTTCGGGAGAATCTCGCGGAAGCCAGGAAGAGAGAGCGAACAGGGCTGCGGTTTGGCGGAGGAGATGGAACAGAGGAGAATGGAGTTGGGAGGAAGATGTGGAAGGAGTAGGCGGAGGAGGAGGAGGAGGAGGAGTAGGAGACGGAGTGAGAAGAGCGACAGTATTAGGTGGGAAGTATGGTGAGGGGAAGGAGGAGGGAGGGAGAAGCGGGAGGCAGAGGAGAGGTGAGGAGGAGGTCACCGTTTACTAAGCCGAATGAATGGGTGGTGGGAATGCGTGTTAGTGAGAAAGGAGCTGTGGTGGGCGGAGATAGGGGTGTGGTCGGGGTTGGTGGTTGTGCTGTAGGGTGAGTAGGTGGTGTGAGCGGAAGGAGGTTGTGAGTGAGTGGAGGATGGTGGGGCGGACGATTTTTTTTTTTTTTCATGCGTGGCGCGAAAAGTGTTGTGGGTGGAAGAGGTATGTGGGCGGGAGAGGGATGTGCGTGTGTGCGGGAGACAGCGAAATTTTTCTCCCTTGACCCGTTCAGCTTATTATTGATTAAATGTGTTTTTATTTTTTGTACATTTACACCAGCAGAGCGAGAGCCGGAGTTGATTTTTTTTTTTTCGCTATTGTTTTGTTCGTGGGACGCATTGTATTTTTTTATTGTGCATTTTGTTTGTTCTATGATTATTATGTGAACAAACCGATCGTAACGGAAATGCCGGAATGGGAGTGATTTGGAGCGGTAGGACGAAACCTACCGAACAGACACCAGATAGCTGAACCATGCAGTTGTGCATTCCACCACAACAGCGAGCAGGGTATAAGCACAGTCAAGTCACCACTGGTCACGAGCAGACCCACGATCACATAGGTTATAATCAATGTACAGGCACAGCGTTACATTCATTGATTCAATACACATAGCCACTGGGCCTGATCTAGTGAAAAGATTAAATTGATCGAGCGGTGTATGCCTTTAATGCACTGTTCTAAGCCTGTTAATTAGTTCCGTGAAAGTATTTGACCTTAACTTCAACAAGTCATCATCTCTTGCATTTCAATGTCTGACTTTTCCACGTTTACAAAAATGCAGTGACATCGGATTCAGTCATCCATTGGAAAAGCATCGATTTTGTTGCTAAGTACAATGTGCTGCTGAAGGGTCAGGAAAAACATTTCGCTGGCGGAAAGGGGTTTGGAGGGCGGGAAAGAGTGTGGGTGGGAAAGGAATGGTGGGCGGGGATGGAGTGCGTGGGCCGGGAGGGGAGTGGTAGGCGGTGAGAGGAGGTGGTGGGCGGGCAACTCGCGTTACTCTTTCGTTCCGCCCGCAACATCACCTAGTCCTGATTCAACGTACTGCCGTTACACATATACCGACGCCCATACAGAATGCCATAAGCCAAGCCGAGGCGGGCAGGTGGCGCCCCCTCGTACTGCCCCCCCCTCCCCGTAATCTCGCCCCCCAGCGATCTCATCCAGCGATCATTCTCCCATGCTACCACACGCTATCATCAATCTATGATGCGGCTCAGTCCCTAACCTATCCGTAGATCACGCCCTGCCACGCAGACACCCGCCATTTACACCGACAGTCATAATCGAGACCTGGCCACACCTGTGACATAAATGATCGATCAATTCTATTCTATTCTATTCTATTCTATTCTATTGCATTCTATTCCATTCCATCCTATTCCATTCCATCGTGTTTTATTCTATTCTATTCTATTAATTCTCTTCTAATCTATTCTGTTTTATTCTATTCTATCTGTTCTGGTCTAGATATCGTGCTTTATTCAAATCTATTCTCTTCCATTTCACGAATTATGCCTAGGCGACGATAGATGATCTCTGATCTTACGATCCGAGGGTCAGCCTGAGCCAGCCGGACCATGTAAAATCACGCGAGATATAACGTGAATTCGAGCGCGCACACACGCTCTCTCTCTCTCTCTCTCTCTCTCTCCGTTTCTCGCAGCAGCAACAGCAGCAGCAGCAGCAGCAGCAGCAGCAGCAGCAACAGC
>NW_014577327.1:375918-378003 GCF_000485595.1 Priapulus caudatus | reverse complement strand
GCTGTTGCTGCTGCTGCTGCTGCTGCTGCTGCTGCTGCTGTTGCTGCTGACGAGAAACGGAGAGAGAGAGAGAGAGAGAGAGAGAGAAAGAGTGCGTGCGAGAGAGAGAACGAGAGAGAAAGAGAGAGAGAGGAGGAGGGAAGGAAGGAAAGAGGTTGAGGTGATGGGGATGTTATGTGCATGGCGGACCACCCAGTGGTTCTCTGTGACGAACGGTCACGGTGTGCTATACTGCATGCGACCAGATGGTGGCCTGCAACTCTGTACAAACAGTATAACGCATATAAACACTAACACACATCTACGCCACAGCACTAGCCTATGGCCTTCACACCAATGTTGCTATGCGGCGCGGGGGGTCGTGAATTTGGTGCATGTGGTAGGGCCGTGGTGGAAGGGGTTAGAACGGGATGGGGGGGGGTCATGAATTTGGTGCATGTGGTAGGGCCGTGGTGGAAGGGGTTAGAACAGGAATGTGGTTGATGTTATTCGGCTGGGGTTGGGTGGGTTTGGGGGACTGGGCCCTGCAGTAGTATGGCTATGTGCTAACATCAGGCGTGACGATGAGACGTCGCTGGGGTGTGGATGGAGTGACGCTGAAATGTGGCTAGGGTGTGGCTGGGTGTGGATGGAGTGTGGCTGGGGTTTGGCTGGGGTTTGGATGGAGTGTAGCTGGGGTGTGGATGGAGTGTAGCTGGGGTGTGGATGGAGTGACGCTGACATGTGGCTAGGGTAAGGCTGGGTATGGCTTCAGTGAGGCTGGGGTGTGGCTGCAATGAGGCTGGGATGTAGCACGAGTGTAGCTAGGTGTGGCTGAAGTGAAGCTGAGATGTAGCAGGGGTGTGGCTGGAGTGGGACTGGAGTGAGGCTGCGATGTAGATCGACTGAGGCTGGGTTGTAGCCTGGGTGTGGCTACGGGTATTCGAAGACAGGGCTTTAGGTGGGCGTGCGGCGTTCATGATGTAAGTGGGCGGCATCGTGGTGGTGACCGCTGCAAGATTACATAACAGCATAGGAATAAGAGAGCTACTGCGAGGGAGAGCCGCCAGCTATAGTTAGAACGCGAAGCTAGCCATGTCTGTAGGGAGAAGAGGAAAGACGCCGCTATCAGCATATACATGCATGCAATCGTGAGGCAATCAGGCGATAGCAATCGTGCGAGGAATGTAAACAAACAAAATGTCGAGAAGACCCGCAAAATATGCGACGATAACTTACGTATCTGCCGCCGCTGCCGCTACTGCTGCTGCTGTTGCTGGTGGTTCACAGCTGCACTGGCACTGTTCAATTCAGACGAACCCCATCACCACACAACATCCCTCTGCCTCCTCCTTCTCCATCGGCTTGCCTCTATTTCCCTTCTCTCTCTCTCTCTCTTGCCATCTCTTTCTATTCCTCGCTCTGTCGTCTTCACCCACACCTGCAACACAAAGCATATGGATGCACGCGGGATGCGGACGCTGCTGGAAGATTTCCTTCTCTCTCTTTCTCTTGCCCTCTCTTTCTATTGCTCGCTCTGTCTTCACTCACACCTGCAACACAAAGCATATGGATGCACGCGGGATGCGGACGAAGCTGGTTGCTCCGGCTACCGAGGAAGAAGCTGCCTCTGCCTCCTCCGCTGCCTCCTCCGCTGTGCTGCCTCCGTCGCTGCCGCCGCCGCTGCACACACTGCGAGCGCTGCTCAGGCGAGACTGTCCCTGCATGCCGGCAAGGCGCGTCCACCCGTACAGCGCGCACGTGGCGCCCTCATATCACAGACGACCGACTCGCTGTGGGAGTGCCACTCAACTCGGGGAGAGGAAGGAGGGAGAGGAGGGAGAGGGACGAGGGAAGGGGAGAAGAGGGAACAGGAGGAAGAAGGGCGAAGGAGGGAGAGATGAGGGAGGGAGAGGACTCAGAGGAGGGAGAAGGACGAGGGAGGGGGAGAGGAGGGAGAGGGACGAGGGAGGGGGAGAGGAGGGAGAAGTGGCGAGGGGCGAGGGAGGGGGAGAGGGAGGGAGGGGAGGGGGAGGAGGGAGGGGAGGGGAGGAGGGAGTGGGAGGAGGGGACGGAAGGGAGGGGGAGGAGGAGTGGAGGAGGGAC
>NW_014577327.1:365684-373619 GCF_000485595.1 Priapulus caudatus | reverse complement strand
AGAGAGAGAGAGAGAGAGAGAGAGAGAGAGAGAGAAAGAGAGAGAGATGCGGGAGAGGGCTGATGATGAAGAAGCGTTCGTTGAAAATGGCAATGATGATGATGATGATGATGATTATGATGATGATGATGATGATGATGATGGGGATGATGATAATGATAATGATGATGATGATGATCGTCATCATCATCTTGGATCATGTCAGAAGCCTGCCTGTATTAAAACCACCGTTGTGTGAGACTTGGTATAGTTATCATGGCTCAATCAGCAGGCTTCTTCTACTGATGCAACTGCTCTGAGAGACAGAGTAGACCTTGATTCCTCGATCAGCAGCCTGGCAGCAACGCTGCCTCAGAAAGTAGAAGCTAACGGAGAGAGAGAGAGAGAGAGAGAGAGAGAGAGAGAGAGAGAGAGAGAGAGAGAGAGAGAGAGAGAGAGAGAGAGAGAGAGAGAGAGAGAGAGAGAGAGAGAGAGAGAGAGAGAGAGAGAGAGAGACGAGAGTAGAGCTACGCCGCGCACAGACAGCGCAAGCTGCAAGACACTGACGTAGCTCCAATCCGCGCATTCTATCCGCTGCGACGATGAGAAGATCTGAAGAGGCGCGGTAGCTTTGATCTGTGGCGCGGTTCTTCCTAGGGACGGTCGGCGTCTTTAAACTCTAATCGCTTCTCCTGTCTCTCTCTCTCTCTCTCTCTCTCTGTTTTGAGATTCACAATGGCTTCTTCGACTCCCAGTTTATCGGCGCACGTACTCACGCACACGCACGAACGCATGCACACACGTGCACGTACACTAACGTTCGCACGCACGCACACTTACACACGTGCACGTACACGAACGTACGCACGCACACTTACACACGTGCACGTACACGAATGTTCGCACGCACACGTACACGAATGTTAGCACGTACGCACGCACGCACGTACGCACGCACGCACGCGCGCACGAGGCGTCTGCAGCCGACGACACGATAGCAACGTAGAACTCACCATTCCGTCGTCTGCCGACCGGTGTATATATCCAGAACTGCCGACCTCTCTGCCTTCCTCTACAACACACCCGCCGATACCGACGCCATGTGTAGTCGCGCAGACTGTCACCAGCGGCGCGCGGCGGCCGGGGCGGGCTCGCGTCGCGGGGGACGTGGTGGCAGTCTGAGAGCGGCGGGGCAGTTCGTCACGGAGCAGGAGCAGCTATAAAGGCTGGGAGAAGACGCACGGAGGGAGGAAAGCGGAGAGGAGGGGGAGACACACACAATACTGTATAGCGTGGTCGGCCCATCACGATGCGGGGTGAGGGGAGAGGGGGAGAGGGAGAGGGGGCGAGGAGAAGAGAGTGGGGTGAGAGAGAGAGAGAGAGAGAGAGAGAGAGAGAAGAGAGAGAGAGGAGGGAGATATGGTGGAAAGAGAAATGGAAGGGAGAGAGAGATTGGAGAGAGACACAAGTGATGGTACAATCACAAACGGTGCATTTTACCCGCAACCGACAGACATCTACGCCCGGCCGCGCCCCGCCGCGAAGCCACATAGCAGCTCTACCGGGCCAAAACCACAGCACTATAATTTACGCGCGCGCAAGCCACAGGAAGAATAGTAGCCCGCACGTCCCGACGACTACACATTAACCGCCACGGATCACACATTTCTAGCCCCAACGCACGAGGACAGGCATCTAAGCTGCCGCGAACCACACACATTTGCTACCTCCGCGCAGCACACATATACCCAACCGGCAGCAGCACATCTAGGCTGGCGCGACCAGACACACATATACACCCCCCAAGCAACACATATACCCAACCACACATCATATACTGCGATACACAAATATAGCCGCCGGCAACCGGACACATCATCTATCGCGGCAACGCAACAACATCTAACCCGCGAAGCCGAAACACATCTAGCGCCCAATCGCACACACAATATACACTCCGACACACAGCATACTACCGGCGGCCACGCCACACAGTATATGCTCCCGAACCACACACATATACCGTCGCGACCAACACTATATACCCCCAACCACACACTGCTATGGCGCAACCAGGACACATCTAGGCTCGCCGCACCACACACATCTCCGCTCAATCAGAGTCAGCTTACCGCCCCAGCAAGCACATGCTATGCCCAGACTCAGCGACACCATGCTACGCGCGCCGCCGAACCACAGCACAGTCTTAGCCCTCAGCGGCAGCAGGCACATTATACGCCGAACCACCAGCATCTATGTCGCCTAATCGGCACTACATATACGTCCGACCGAAGGAACCATTACCCCCCAACCAACAACAGGGCTATATACGCTCAACCACACAGCGACTACCGCCAACCACACAACATATAACCGGACCGCAACCAGCACACATATAGGACCCCATCACAGCAGCATGCTAGCTCCGCGCCCCCAACGACTACAGCGCATTAGCGCCGCAACACGACACTTCTTACGGCCTGCAAGCACAGACATGCTCTGCCGCGGCAACGACAGCACATGGTAAGCCCGGCCAACCACAGACATGCTACGCGCAACCAAACACATCTACCGGCCAATCCACATACACATCTAGCGCGCGCAACCACAAGCTATACGCTCGCGACCCACAGCACATCTAATCGCCCCAACCACATCAATCTACGGCGCCAACGACACACATTTTACCCCCAACGGGCCCAGTTCACATTAGCCGCAACCACACACATGGCTACGCGCCACCGCACAGCACAAATGCAGTCGCGCCCGCCGGCCCAACACACACATCTACCGGCGCCGAAACACACAGCATCTCCGGCTCAACACAGACTCTATCGCCAACCACAACAATTCTAGCGCCGCGCCAACCAACAGCATCTATGCCCGCCAACACACACATCTAGCGCCGGAACCACACACATCTTAAGCCGCGCAAGCACAGCACATATACGCAACCGAGCACACATCTTAGCCGGCCAACGGCACAACAGTCACGCTCACGCCGTAACAATCACACACTCTTTCATCGATCAACAGATCNCTCTCTCTCTCTTTCGCTGTCTCTCTCTCTGTGTCTGTCTGTCTGTCTCTCTCTGTCTCTGTCTCTCTCTCTCTCTCAATTTCTCTACCTCACCAACCCCCTTCTTTCTCTAAAATTCTTTCTCGACAAGTTTTTATCTCTCGCTTTTCTTCTTTCTCGCCTGGCTACCCGGCTCCCCCAACTTTGAATCACCCCGTACCTCGCTCCTGGTCTTTCCCTTCCCCCCAATCAAACTACCCCCATTCCGCCTCCCCCTCCTTCCAATCACACTAACCACTTAATATTCAGCGACATGCAGCGCGGCAAGCAATAAGTCACAGATGAGTTTCACCACATGTCACCGGTGTGTTAATCACGTGTCAATCACGTGTCAATCACGTGTGACCAGCATGTTATCTCATCAGCGCACAAGGGTAACCTCGATGGCGCATCAACCAACCACATTCGGCCATTATTGCTATTATAGCCGTCAGCGTGACTATATAGCTTATATTCGGTTATGTTCCAGAGGTTTCGGTTAGTAATCATAGCTGGCGAAATCCGCCTTGCTATTATAGTTGTGCGGGGTCGGTCATAAAGTTCAAATTAGAGTCAGTCACCCTGTCCGGTGGCCATCTTGATTCGACGGCCGCCCACCAGGCGCCGCCACGCTCCACTCCACGCGATGTGCCTACTGGTACGCGCTCCCTACACACCCCGACCATGTCATCAGGAGTGAATAATAATAGATTATTATTATTATTATTATTATTATTCTTATTCTTATTATATAATTTCTGTTATTATTCACTCCTGATGTCGTGGTATCGCGCGGGCGCGCACGGCTAGCGAGGTGGTGGTGGAAGGAGTACTACACCCCCCCCCCCAGCACACACACACTATTCCGAATGCCATGGCACACATATATGGCACACATATGGCACACATATGGCCGAATCGAATGCGACTGCGGGGAGGACCAGACTATGGGACATCACCTGGAATGCCCCCTACTACCAGAGCCCTGTTGCCCTGGTAACCTCGAGGTTTTCAACCACCATACCAGGTCCTGTGCGGTGCAGTGGCTAGGCCGAGTGTAGTGTAGTGACCCGAGAAGAAGAAGAAGCACACACTGATAGCACCCCCACCCCGAACACCCCACCCTACCCCACCTAACCCCACCCAACCCCACCCCATTCCACCACACCAGCCACGTTCGCGCCGTTTCCGTTGACAGACGACCTCGGGAACTCGTGACCTTGACATTGGCCCCGCCATTGTTGCTCGACGGGAAACTCGTATGCGGGATAGAGAGAGAGAAGAGAGAAGAAATTAAGAAAGATAGAGAGAGAGAAAGAGCAGGAGAGAGCGAGAAATGAGAGAGGAGAGCAGAGCGAGCGAGAAAGAGAGAGGAGAAGAAAAACGAGAGAAGCGAGAGAGAAGACGAGAGAGAGAGAGAGAGAGAGAAAGAAAGAGAGAGAGAGCGACGACGAGAGAAGAAAAGAAAGATAACGAGAGAGAGAGAGGAGAGAAAGAGAGAAAAGAGAAAGAAAGAGAGGAGAGGAGAGGGCAGAAAGAGAGAACAACAAAGCCCGAGAGAGAGAGCAGAGACGAGAGAGAGAGAGCCGCGTGCAGTAGCGTCATGTGTGTTGTGCAGCTGCAGTGTGTGCGTGCGTGTGTCGGAGTGTGTACGCCCGCGCGTCGCGTGCGTGCTGCGTGCCGTTGAGTGTGTGTTGTGTGTGTGTGGTGTTTGTGTGCTGTTGTGTGTGTGTGTGTGCTGTGTGTGTGTGTGTGTGCGAGTCGTTCTTCCAGTACACCTACGCGCGATGCATCGCCCGGATACCAGCTGTTGAATAAGTAACGACCGATTCATCGTAGATATACGATCATGTTTTATCAACAGTAGTAACAGAACAACAATTCTCATCCTACACACCACACACTGCCCGCGCGGCCTGAAAGTATCAAAGCTTCCGGCATTAACGCTCCACTTCGCACAACTGGCCAATCCAAGGTTCATTATTAAAGCCAACGAATATCGCCATCGACCACAGCACTCCATTTTTCTCACACGTACGCTAGACTAGCCAATACTGCGTGTCATTGCATAATCATACTACCTATGAACAAATAAAACTCTAGTTCTCCCATTTCAACTGCGGCGTTGTCTTTATAAAAGTATTTGAAAATACCTCCAATGTCTGTTCCACAATACTCCGATGTTGTTGGACTGCTTTCGGTCGTTGGCTTGCCAAGCCAACCGTACAAGCCGGGCTGTAAGCAAAGATTTCTACGGCCCCAACCATCACACATGTCACTCGCATGCACCTGCTAGGCCGCAATGACCATGCTCGATCGTTGACGCGGATACCTCAATCCTGTAAAGTCAATACGTTATTGCGTCAAGAGTTATTACACTGCTATTATAAACTTTCCCAATAGCCATTGATGTTACATACACTGCAGTTCACAATACCACAATATCTTAAAATGTAAACGACTATATCTCTGTTCACACCCCTAGCCAACATGTGAGCGTCACCTCTAATCGATTGGGGTCGGAAATCTGCTTGGCAAACAATCGCGTTGGCAAGCCATAAATTACCAAATTTCGGCAGCCTCTTCTTGCGGGTTTAAGGGCAAACACGCGTAATGGAGAACTAGAGTTTTATGTTTTGTATAAAGTAGTCGTGATTGGCATTCACGACAAGTATTTGCTAAGTCTAGTACTGGAGAAATTAGCGATGTAGATGCGCATATTGTGGCTTTAAACATAGTTGTCTTTCGCCAGATTATGAAAATCTGGGCGCATATCGAACGTTGGTAATAAAAATTTCAATTTACATATTTTGATCTTGATTTAATGACTGTTTTCCTATCTTATAAATTCAAAGGGTCCGCTGTCCGCTTGAAACGTGCGGGATACACATAATGAATCTATTACGAACGGCCCATACAGTCGCTTTCATTATTATAATTCATGTTTTTAAGTCCGTTCAGTTCTAAAATTGAAAACGACACGGGGAGTTAAAATTGCTTTCAGAGAATGGATAATAACCAAATAGGAGAGACAACTTCATAGGGATGGTGAAACCGCGGCTAAGCTGTTGTTGCGAATAAAACGAATATTATTATATTTTTTAAGCATAGCTATGCCCTTATGGTACGAAGTCCTTATTTTCTCTCTGCAACCCACCAAAATCCGCAACACCACTCCGATCTCCCTAAGAAACGATTTAGAAGAATATTTTGAATCCCAACGCATACTCTCATTCCCTTACTAAACTTTCCTTCACTCTGCATCCTTGCCAAGCTTATCGTCTTAAACTACTACAACTTCAAATTTTCAACTACAGCTCCATTATCATTCGCCCAACATGCAACTCAACACATGCCTCAGCCAATTCTAGCCTACCTGAGGATCTATTCATGCTATTACTTCATCTCCTCAGCTTCACCAATAGCCTCTTGTCGCTCCCCCGCCAACTATGACTCTCATTCCTCGCCACCACGCCACTTTCCCAGCAAATTACCTGTCCGCCTGCCTTGCCGACGGCTGCTCAGGCAAGGAACTAGAGCGTTGCCAATGTTAACGCGATGAAGACAAGTATCCATGCTCATCGATAGATGCCCACCTGACTTCCGGTTAGCGATCGCTGATGTGCCTCTCGTGCAAATGTTACTATCCGATCGCAAGTCACGCGTCTACGCCACGCACGCGACTGCACTATGCGTCTACCCACGCACCACGCATCTTACCCAACGCACCGCACGCGGTCTAACCCACGCACAGCACGCACGCCTTCTACCCACGCACGCAGCACCGTTTCACGTTCCTAACCACCGCACGCATCTAACCACCGCACGCCACAGCACGCGATCTACACCCACGATGCACGCACGCAGCCGCGTCTACCGCACCAGCGCATCTACCCAACCCCGGCACGCACAGGCATCTCCCACGCACGGGCATCTACCCACCACCAGCACGCACCGCGTACTTCCCCACGCACGCATCCTACCCACCGCACGGCAACCGGCGTCACTACATTTCTACCCACGCTGCACGCCACGCGTGCTACCCACGCATGCACGCAACTGCCACGGCGTCTACCCCCACGCCCACACGTCACGCGTCTACTACGCACCCCGCATCTATCCCACGCATGCACGCAAACGCACGCGTCTTACCCACGCACTTCACGCACCGCGTCTTTACGCCTGCACGCAACGCATCTACTCACCGCTAGCGCTGCACCGCACGGCACACATCTACCCACCAGGGCACGCACGCACGCAGTCTACCCACCCGCAGTCACGCCACGCGTCTACCCACGCCCGCCCCGGGCACGCACGACATGCTACGCGCACCAAGCGCAGCGCACGAACATCTACCCACGCACAGCACGCATCACAGGCCAGTACTGTCGGTGCCCGACGATCGCATTAGCGACCGTAAAACTACCCTAGAGTTGGACGCTTACCTTGCCTTCACGGTCACATCATTCGACGGCGTGGTCACATCACTAGCGACGGCCTGGTTCACTCATGTCACATGTCACTGACGTCCCTCGGTCGCTGCAAAGGGAAAGGTAACTGATATTAGAACATGTCAGAAGTCAGTGACACTCACCGAGACATGTTACATAGAAAAGATGCGTATACTTTGGACTTACACTGTATATGCCCAGCTTAGATCTTCAGTGCGACATAGATTCAACATTCTTAAATTTCTAGCATTATGCAAAGTCGAGTATCTCTATACGTAAGTACAGACAGTCCGAGCAATCTGATCAGGCACGGGCCTCTCTCCTCTCTCTCTCTTCTTACTCCTCTCTCCTCGTCTCTCTCTCTCTGCTCTCCTCTCTCTTCTCTCTCTCCTCCTCTCTTCTCTCCCTCACTCCTTCCCCTCTCTCTATCTCTATCTCTTGCGATCG
>NW_014577327.1:349897-362232 GCF_000485595.1 Priapulus caudatus | reverse complement strand
CTCTCTCTCGCTCTCGCTTTCTTGCTCTCTCTCTCTCGCTCTCGCTCTCTTCTCTCTCGCTCTCGCTCTCTTCTCTCTCGCTCTCGCTCTCTTCTCTCCCTCACTCCTTCCCCTCTCTCTATCGCTATCTCTTGCGATCGTCTTACTCTATTTCACGGCATACTTGTAACTTTACCTAATCATTCATCATTCTTCATCGAACTATCATTCACTATCATTCACTATCATTCACTATCATTCATCATTCTTCCTCGAACTATCATTCACTATCATTCACTATCATTCATCATTCTTCATCGAACTATCTATCATTCACTATCATTCACTATCATTCACTATCATTCACTATCATTCACTACCATTCACTACCATTCACTACCATTCACTACCATTCACTATCATTCACTACCATTCACTATCATTCACTATCATTCACTACCATTCACTATCATTCATCAGCGAACGCTACACGTAGCACACAACTCCGCTCTGCGTATATCTCCTACTCCTCTGTTTCCCTTCGATCCTCCCCCCACCACCACTTCTCCGCTCGATTTGCCTACATCTCCCACAGCTCTTTCCTTTTATTTTCTCTCCCCAGCCTCTACTCTTCGCATTTTCCGCGCGTGGCATTTCGGCAGACGTCGGCACCCTATAGACAACACGGCGAACGATCGTGACGCAAAACACAGCAGCTGACGCGGCAAAGAAACGAGCGAGGCTCTTTATCCATGCTCGCCCCGCATGTCTGCGTACGCCGGAGAGCCATCGGGAAAGTAGGCAAATATAATTGAAAAATAAACGGGATGAGTCATAACTGCAGCTGCAGCAGCAGCAGCAGCAGCAGCAGCAGCAGCAGCAGCAGCAGCAGTAGCAGTAGCAGCAGCAACATCAGTAGCAACAACAGCAACAACAACAATAGCAGCGGTAGTAGTAACAGCAGCAGCAGCAACAGCAGCAGAAGCAGAAGCAGCAACAGTAATAGTAACAGCAGCAGCGACAGCAGCGGCAGCAGCAGCAGCAGCAGTAACAGCAGCAGCAGCAGCAGCAGCAGCAACGGCAGCAGCAGCAGCAGCAGCAACAGCAGTAACGGCAGCAGCAGCAGCAGCAGCAGCAGCAGCAGCATTAACTGCAGCAGCTGCACAAAATCCCACCTAACATTCGCTCATACCGAAAACCGTACAACAGCGTTGCCGGGTGCGTTCGAGGTAAATGAATCACAGACGAATTTAACCATCTCTCCACGTGGAGATATGCTACAGCACACACTCATGGGAAAGAGAGGTGAGAGCGTTAGTATAAGAGTGGGAGAGAGCTATATTTAGAGAGGGGAGAGAGATATTTAGGGAGGGAGAGAGTGCAGACGGGAGAGAGCGAAGGAGGGTGAGAGGGAGGGAGGAAGGGGTTGGGGAGATTGAGAAAGCAAAGAGGTAATGGGGAAAGGTGGAATGTCGAATGAAGAAACATGAGTAAAGGGGCCAGGGAAGGAGAAAGAGGGGAAGAAATAAGAAACGGACGAGAGCAAAGAAACGAAAAAAAGAGGGCGAAAAGGAGAAAAATAAGAATGAAAATCAGAAGAGAAATGGAGGACGATCATGTTTATCAAAGGTAAACAGAACAACAATTCTCATCTACACACCACACCACTGCCGGCCGGCTGAAGTTCAAAGTTCGCATTACGTCACTCGCAACACTGGCCAATCAAGGTTCTTATTAAAGCCACAATATGCGCATCGACACGCTAATTTCTCCAGTACTAGACTAGCAAATACTTCGTGTCATGCATAATCATACTACCTTATGACAAAAATAACCTCTAGTTCCTCCCATATCACTGCGCGTTGTCTTATAAAAGGTATTTGAAAATACCTCCAATGTTGTTCAAATACTCCGATGTTGTTGCCGCTTTCGCGTTGCCCTGCCAACCAACCGTACAGCGGGCGTAGCAAAGATTTCTACGGCCCGTGTGCGTTTGTCACTCGCACCCTGCTAGCGCAATGACATGTCATCGTTCGCGATATCAAGCCTAAAATCAATACGTTATTCTCAGAGTTTATTACACTGCCTATTATTACTTTCCCAATAGCCATTGATGTTACATACACTGCAGTTCACAATACCACAACTATCTTAAAATGTAAACGACTATATTCTCTGTTCAACACCCGTAGCAACATGTGACGTCACCTAACCGATTCGGGGCGAAATTGCTTGGCAAACAATTCGGCGTTGGCGCCATATTACCAGATTTCGCACCTCTTTCTTGCGGGTTTTAAGCAAACACGCAGTGAAATGGGAGGAACTAGAGTTTATTTTGTCATAAAGTAGTGTGATTGTGCATGTCACGAAGTATTTGCTAGTCTAGTACTGGAGAAATTAGCGTGTAGATGCGCATATTGTGGCTTTAAAATAGTTGTTTCTCGCCAGATTATGAAATCTGCGATACGAGTTGGTATGAAAAATTTTAATTTTACTTTTTGATTTGATTTACGTGACTGTTTCCTAGTCTTATAAATTCAAGGTCCGCTGTCGTTGAAACGTGCTGGGATACACATAATGAATCTATTACGAACGCAATAAGTCAGTTTATTATTATAAGTTAAAATGTTTTTAAGTCGTTCAGTTCTAAAATTGAAACGACACGGGGAGTAAATTGCTTTCATGAGAATGAATAATAACAAATAGGAGAGGAAAACCATTCATGGGATGGTAAAACCCGGCTAAGCTGTTGCGAATAAAACGAATATTATTATATTGTTTTAACATCAGCTATGCCCTTATGGACGAAGTCCTTATTTTCACTCTGCAACCCAAAAATTCCCAAACACCACTCCGAATCTCCTAGAAACGATTTAGAAGAATATTTTGGAATCACCACGCATCTCTCAATTTCCCTCACTAAACTTTCCTTCACTCTGCATCTCTTGTCAAGCTTCGGTCTCAACTACTTACAATCTTCAAATTTCACTGCAGCCCTTATCTTCGCCCAACATCACTCAACCCGCCTCAGCATTCCTCAGCATACCTGAGGATTATTCATCTTACCTTATCTTCCCTCAGCTTCACCAATAGCTCTTTGTCGATCCCCGCCAACGTATGAACCTCTCTTCCTCCCACACGCCTTCCAGCAAATTATCTTCCGCCTCCTTCCCCGGGCTCTCAGCAGGAACCAGCGTTGCCATTGTTACGGGATGAAGACAGTATCATCTGCATCGATAGATGCCCACTGCTTCCGTTAGATCGCTGCTGTGCCTCGTGAAATGTTACCGATTCGCAAGCACGCGTCTACCCACGCACGCACGCACGCGTCTACCCACGCACGCATCTACCCACGCACGCACGCGTCTACCCACGCACGCATCCATCTACCCACGCTCGCACGCCACGCATCTCCCACGCGCATGCACGCACGCGTACTACCCACGCATGCACGCACGCACGCGTCTACCACGCTACGCACGCACGCGTCTACCCACGCACGCATCTACCACGCTGCACGCACGGCACGCGTCTAACCCTACGCCCACGCCACGCACGCGTCTACCACGCCACGCCACGCCACGTGGTCACTACCCACGGCGCCCACACATTACCCACGCGCGCAGGCATACGAGGCCCAGTACGTCGGTTGCCGGACTGATCGATTAGCCGATCGTAACTAACTAGAGTTTGACGCCTTACCTTGCTCTTTCACGGTCACTCATGCGACGGCCTGGTCACTCTCACTGCGACGGCCTGGTCACTCATGGTCACCCACTGACGTCACCTCGTCGGCTGCAAAAAAAGGTTAACTGACTATAGAATCATTTCAGTAAAGTCAGCTGACTAACGGAAATGCTACGCCATAGAAAGATGCGCTGCTTTTGCACTTACACGTATACAGCCCTACACATAATATATATGCCGCAGCCTTAGATCTCAGTGCACATAATTCAAACATTCTACCAATTATACAAAGTCGAGTATTCTATACGCTAAGTACAGACAGGCTCGATGCATTCTGATGCAGCACGGGCCTCTATCTCTCTTATCTCTCTCTCTCTCTCTCTCTCTCTCTCTCTCTCTCTCTCTCTCGTCGCTTCTCTTTGCCCCTCTCTCTTGCTCGGCGCCGCCGGCTCTCTTTCTTCTCTCTCTCTTCTCTCCCGCTCACTCGCGCGCTCTCTTCGCTCTCGCTCTCTCTCTATCTCTCTCTCTCTCTCTCTCTTTTCCCGCCCGCTCTATGACCCTCTCAATCAGCTTTCTATGTCTCTCTTTCACTTTATATCTTTCTCTCGCTATCACTCTGTTTCTATCGTTCTCTCTCTCTCTCTCGCCATCTTTCTCTCTGGCCGCTCTCTCTTCCTCTCTGCGCTCTCTCACACACCACCACCGCGTTGTTTGTGGCTGTGTAAACTACGCAATCACGGCCGATCGGTGTGCTAGAGTAGGGGATGACACTGAGCGGCCGACGTGAGATGGCAATTGCGGGTGGTGTCAGGTAGGCATAAAAGCGAGCGATTTAGCTGAAGGGTGGTTTGAAGTGCACATATGACTCGCTTGATTGGCGTCCACGCTTACACAAAACGTCAGCGCGTGGATGCGCACTCTGGCAAAATGCAGCGACGACTTGCATCACGTGCATTCGTTGGAACTTACGGATGATCTGTGCGTCGACAGACACGCATTCGGAGCTGACGGCGCGATGCTGCTAGGGCGCACGCATACTACACATCACACACTCACGTGCGTGCATATCACGCACGGTCGCACGACCTACGGCACGCACGCCACGCAGTACCACTCTATTATACTGCTGCGACACCGCCAGACGTACACGCACAAAGTCACGTCACTCCGTCCACGGCTTTATCGCAGAGACACACAGCGCACTCGCGCCGCACCCGCACTACTTTGGCTATTCGACGCGTGCGCGCGCACACTATTCAGCTACACACGCACGCGCTCACACACATTGCGTGTTGGAGGACAAGAACCGCCCTGCAGGCCCAGATATAAGGGGCGCCTCTTGAAAGGTTACACAAGTCAATCAGCCAGTGAGCGCACTTTGACTGTTAGTAGTTACGGAGGTCCGACGCACGATACAGAAGCGCGCCTATATATGTGCGTGCGAACACAAACGCTTGAAGCGCGTCTCTCTCTCTCTCTCTCTCGTCTCTCTCTTTTTTCTCTCTCGCCTCTCTTCTCGTACCTAACGCTTCGCCTGGCTCTTCTCTCTCTGGCTGAGGCGTCTCTGGTCTGCGGGTCTCTAGGAGTGTTTAGGGGGTCTCTCGGGGTCTCTCGTCTCTCTGTCTCTGGGGGTCTTGCTCTCTCGGGGCTACACTACACGCAGCACGCCAGACGCACACACACTCGACCGAAGCGCTGAGCGACCCACGCCCACAAACACAGCGCCACGCGCACGGCATGCACGCACGCAGCTCGTCAGCTGATGCGCCGCGCTACGCCAGCACACACACACAGCACAGAGCACACACACACGACAGCACACACACACGCACACACACACACGCGCAGAGTTGGTGGCCACGCGGTGGGGTGGCGGTGGGTCTCTCGTGTAGATGTTGCTGTCACTTGGCCGCCATCATTACTTTACATATTACATTACGGCCAAGCTGGGTGCTTATTAATATTGTTATTTCATTACCGCAATTTTCGCGCCGCCCCGCCCCGCTCAAAAAACGTTTTCTCTTTATTCCGGCGGTAAGGCTCGCGCGCAAAGTTCCTTTCCTCTTTCCTCGTCCATCCGCCGGCTTGTTTGCCGCGAGAATGTGGTTTCGATCTGTGTCGCGGGGAGAGCGGGCGGGCAAGCGGGGGAAGATGGAGGGAACGGTAGGATGAGATGCGATGTGGGATAATGTGAGTACGGCCACGTAGCATGAACTGTTGCTGTGCGAGGAGGCGGGGAGATGCTAAGTTTCAATTAGGCCACCCCAAATTTTCGCAAAAATATTGCTGTTTGCTCAGGGGGAGCTATTTCTGAGGCTAGTTTCACTTGTGAAAGGCGGCTGCCACCAAAACCTCAAAGGTAATTTCGTGTCTCTTAAACGACTGGCATAGCCGTATATGCACTATTATATTGTATGTATATTAGTATATACATATAATATATAGAAGTATATATATATTGTTCGCAATAAATGAAAATCTTCGCCCCTCAATGAAACGAAACCCCAGCATTCGGCATGCCCACCTTCAGCCACCACCATACACCCGTACCCCTCGTCTATATGCAAGTTTACAAATTGCCATTTCATCGCGCATATGCGTCCGGAACACGCGCGCCCATTAGCCGCGTTGGCCGGAAAATAGGCAGCCATGTTGCCCTGGTGAAACAACGCTTCCGTAGTAACAAACAAACGTTTCCGCGAACATTTTGGTTAGTTTATAGGAACAAACTTAAAATGTTCTAGAAAGCAATTCCGAAGTTCCAGAGGGAGGGGGGGGGAAACAATTTCCAAATTTTACCTAGAAACAAGTTCCGGAATGGCATACACCACTACGCGGTGTTTTGAGTACTAAAGCTCAACTTCCGCTTTGTCCTCAAGAGTAGTCGGTACTAATTACAACTTGTGATCACCTCCTGGGTCCAGTCAAAAACAGTTGAATGATGACGCAATGACTCTTAAAATCACTATAAATAACTCGTTCGAACACGCAATTCACTGTGGGAAGTGAATCGATTTGCAAATCTCAAAGGGTCGAATTTCGTGAAGGAGATTTACTTGCTGTGGGCCGAAAGTCTGGCGCACACGAAGTGCATGTGTGCGTGCAGATTGGCGTGTGAACGTCGCGTGCCGTGTGGTGCGCTGTAGAACGTCCAAGGTGGTGGGCGGGATATGAGAGCGCGTGCCGTGACACGCGATAACGGTTTGGTCGGTAAGGTAGGGCCCGCTGCGAGCCCTGCTGACAAAGAGCCTTGCGTGCGTGCATTTCGTCTGGTAGTGCTGCGTGCGTCGGTCGCGTGTAATGCAATTGCCAGGCACGATCGGCGCGTCAAATGCGCACGAATACACGCCGCGGAGTGATGTGTCGTTACCTCGCGCGCTTATCTAGCTTTTGGCATGTCATTATTATATACTGGACACGTGCGAGGTTGATGTATCCCTGCTGAGATTGCCGGCTGAATCGCGCGTTAGGTTGACGTCAGGTACAGGGCTGCGTGACGGCCCGTGTTGAGGGTGGGAAGAGACAGAGAGAAGGAGACGGGGAGAGAGAGAGATAGACGATGGACCGCGCATGGGGGGTGGTAGGAGAGTAGGGAGCAGTACCGACGCCGTGATTGGATGATTGAAGGAGGTGTGTGGGTGGCTAGAGGAGACGCGCAGAGAGAGAGATGAGAGCGAGAGAGAGAGAGCGCGCGGGGAGAGAAGAGAGAGAGTGGAGGGTGGTCAAAGAGTAAGGAGGGATGTGTAGGGAGGGTAGTAGGTCTGGTGTTGGTACCGAAGAGGTGGTAGGTAGGGGGTGTGATGATGGAGGGGAGAGGATAGGTGAGAGGTGTGGTGGTGGTAAAAGATAGGGGCTGTGCTGAGAGAAGGTGGTGAATGATGGGTGGTGTCAAGAAGTAGGGGTGGAGATGATAGGAGGGTTGAGTGGGAGCAGAGAGAGGAGAAAATGGATGAAGGGTGGTCGGTAGAGATAGGTAAGAAAGAGAGGAGAGAGAAATGAGACGAAGAGCCGACGATGAGATGGAAGGGGGTGGTGGATGTGGTGGTGTGAGGTAGGGGGGATGATGGGCGGTGAGAGAGAGGGTGATGCAAGAGAGGAAGAAGGGTGGTGGGACTCGAGTAAGGGGTGGAGAATAGAGAATGATGGAGAGGGGGAGAGTAAATGATGAAGAGGAGAGAGGGAAAAGAAGAAGTTGGAGGTGGTAAGACGGGATAGGGGTGGATGAGAGGAGGTTGAGTGAGGTAGGTGGTCAGAAGTAAGGCGGTGATGAGTGGTAGGAGGGAGTGGATGAGGGGTGGTTGTAGATAGGGGGGGATGTGAGGAGCGGAGAGAGAGGGAAGGTTGGATGAAAGAAGAGGAGAGGGGGATTGAGACGGGAGATTTGAGGGGGAGGTGGGAGGGAGAGAGAGAGAGAGAGAGGAGATAAGGACGGAAGACCGAGAGAAGAAAGACGCACGCGCCGAGAGAAAGAAGGGGCGGGGGGGAAGGAGCAACACGATGGAGGCCATAACAGGGCCGCGGGTTAACGCACGCACACCACGCAGACCACCCGCCACGCACACACCGGGCGACGCACGCCACAGCGACTGCACGCACGCACGCACGCACGCGCGCGACGCCTTGCCGGTCTGCACGCGGATGGAATCTAGCGCTGCCATTCTGCATGCTTGGGCATCTCATTCATCAACGCTGACGCCCCAGAAACGTTTACACAGCGCCGAGCAGCAGGTGAGTAACACCGCCAGCCAAACCAGCTGCCACCATACCCCACGCTATAGGCGAGCATACGATCACCACAGCCTCACTCACGTCGTCGTACTCTCTTCTGCTCTCTTTCTCTGTCTCTCTCGTCTCTCTCTCTCTCTCTCTCTCTCTCTCTCTCATCTCTCTCTCTTCCTCTCGCTCTCGCCTCTCGCTCTCTTCTCTCTCGCTCTCGCTCTCTTCTCTCTACGCTCTCCGCTCTCCGCCCTCGGCTTTTCTCTCTACGCTGGCTCCGCCTCTCTTCTCTCTCGCTCTCGCCTCTTTCTCTCTCGCTCTCGCTTTCTTCTCTCCCTCACTCCTATCCCCCTCTCTCTATTCGCCCTATCTCTTGCGATCGTCATTACTCTATTTGCACGGGCCATACTTGCTAAACTTTACCTAATCATTCATCATTCTTCATCGAACTATCATTCACTATCATTCACTATCATTCATCATTCTTCATCGAACTTATCATCACGTATCATTCACTATCATTCACTATCCTTCGAACTACTATTCAATATCATTCACTATCATTCCCTACAATTCACTACCATTCACTATGCATTCATCTATCATTCACTACCATTCACTTATCTCATTCACTAGCCATTCACTGTATCATTCACTATCATTCGTGACTAGTTTCAGGTTCACTACCAGAGTATTGCACTATCAGGTTCACTATTGGATTCACTTATCATTATCAAGCTAGGCGAAGGGCGGCTACAGTTTCCAGGCCACTTTACAGACTCCGCTCTGCCGTACATCTCCCTACTCCTAAGCTTCCCTTCGATCGCCTTGCTCCAACGAAGTCCAACCTTCTGCCGCTCGATCCCGCCCCCTCACACTTCTGTAATCCGTCGACCCCACCTCTCCGCTCGATCCCCCCACCCACCTCCTCCGCTCGATCCCCCACCACCACTTCTCCGCTCATTTGCATTACATCTCCCACAGCTCTTTCCTTTTTATTTCTCTCTCCCCAGCTCTCTAGCTCTTCGCCATTTCCTACCGCGCGTGGCATTTCGGCCATGACTTCGGCACCCTATAGACAACACGCCGCGAACGATCGCTGACGCCAAAACACAGCAGCTGACGCGGCAAATGAACGGAGCGAGCGCGCTTTACCCATGCCTCCCCGCGCCCCATGTCTGCGTACGCCGCGAGCCAGCCATCGCGAAATGTAGTGCCAAATATAATTTGAAAAATAAAGCGGGATGCAGGCATAACTGCAGCCTGCCAGCAGCAAGCAGCAGCAGCGCAGGCAGTAAAGAAAAAATAGCAGTAGCAGAGCAACATCAAAGTAGCAACAACAACAACAACAACAATAGCCAGCCGTAGTAGCTAACAGCAGCAGCAGCAACAGCCAGCAGCAACAGCCAAGCAACAGCAGCAGCAGCAGCAGCAGCAGCAACAGCCAGCAGGTTAGAAGTCCACAGCAGCAAGGCAGCAGAAGCAGAAGCAGAAGCAGCCAACAGGTCAATAGTACAGCAGCAGCGGTCAGCCCAGCGGCAGCAGCAGCCAGCAGTAACAGCAGCAGCAGCAGCAGCGCAGCCAGCAAGCAAGTAACAGCCAGCAGCCAGCAGCAGTAACTGGCAGCAGCACCAGCAGCAGCCAGCAGCAGCCATTAACTGCAGCAGCTGCACAAAAATCCCACCTAACATTTTCGCTCATACGAAACACGTACAACAGCGGGTTGCCGGTTGCTGCGTTCGGGGAGGTAAATGAATCACAGACGAAATTTAACCATACTCTCCACGTGGAAAGTATAATGTGCTACAGCCACACACTCAATGGCGAAAGCAGAAAGGGAGGGTGATTGGAGCGTTAGTATAAGAGTGAGCGAGAAAACTATATTATAGAGAGGGGCAGAGAATATTTAGGGACGCGGAGAGAGCTGCAGACGGTTTGATGAGGTGGAGGAGGCGAAGGAGGTGTGAGACGTGTGACGGAAGGAAGGGGGTTTGGGGGGTAGATTGAGAAAGGAAAGAGGTAAGTGGGGAAATGGTGGCAATGCTCGAATGCAAGAACATTTGAGAGAGAGGGGCCAGGGAGGCAGAAAGAGGGCGAATAGAATAAGAACGGACGAGGGCAAAAGCAAACGAAAAAAAAAGAGGTGCCGCGAAAAGTCGGCAGAAAAATAAGGAATGAAAATCAGAAGAGAAATGGAGGTATCGAGACTGCCACTAAGGCAGAAAAGGGAGCGGGAAAGAGCGAGAGAGAGAGAGCGAGACAGAGAGAGAGAGAGAGCAGAGAAGAGCAGACGAGAGAGCAGCACGATGGCAGACGGGAAAGACGAGATTGAGAAAGAGATGATGGCAGAGGAGAAGGAGAGAGGAGAGAGACAGGGAGAGAGGATGAGCAGGAGAGAGATATAGCTTCGCTGCGCATTTTAACCCTTTTCCCGGCGGGAGACAAAAGTTTAGAAAAACCAGACGTGCCTTTCGGTAGCTACGTCTTTCTCGCGAACGAATAAACATCCATGCATATGAGTCAGCCCAAAAACCGGTGGAGCAAATATCCGCCGTTCCCTACCACATATTACGTTTACAGTCGGCATCGCCGCACGCGACGAGCAGGTTTTATAGAGTAAAGCAGGCTCTGCAGCGGGACGTACCGTGCTTATGCCAGCCGAACATCATAAACGCACGACCACCTGCTTCGCATCCTTGTCACTGTGTAGCTTCTTGAGGAGAAAGAGAACGATTTTGGAAGGGTCGGGGGGTCTGCGTGGGCATGATGGGCGGACCGGAGAGGGGGGGGGGAAGCGAGGGGAGGGGAAGCAGGAGAGAGAAGAGGGGTGGAGGTGGAGAGCACACTTGTTTGTTCAATACGGCTCACGAATTACGTATGAGAAAAACTGAAAAGATTTTGAAAAAGAAACAGAAAACTTTAAAATAAACGAGTGAATAATAATAGTGTGAGTTCCAGACGATCGAGAAAGAGTGTGGGTGCCAAAGCAGATAGTCGAGCGACCAGACAATTAAGTTAGAGAGTTTGGCGAGGGAGAAAGCGGCAAAGTGAAGACATAAAGCAAACAAGAGGAGATTAAAAAATGAGAGAGGATGGGAGTCGAGTGAGAGCAGAAGGGAAGAGGAGAGAGAGAGAGAGAGAGAGAGACTAGGATGAATATGTTCTGGGCCTGTTTGGGCTATTTTGGCGACTCTGGCTGCGCTGTTTCGGCTAAAAGCGGGAGTACTTGTGTGTGCTTTTACCAGTACGCTTGTGCGCCCAGGGATCGATGCGCCGCCTAAATTTCGCAGGAGCTGATGTGCCAGCCGCTGGTGGTGTACAGGTAGGGCGTGACTGGCGGTGGTGATGTGGGGGTGTAGGGGTGGGGTTGATGGGAGGAAGTAGCTGTTAGACTATGGAAAACGAAAATGAGTCGTGTGTCGTGAAATTAAAGAAGGAACGAAAAAATTACAATGGGTAATTTCACTTCCCAACCTCCACCACACCTGGCCGCGGAATGGCGGCTCCGAGTCCACCGCAATACCGCCGATCTGCCGGAGAGTTGAAGCTCAGTAGGTATGGACAATTGATGAGGAAGGTGGTGACGTTATACATTGACTGCGAGTTTATAGGTTTTTATTGCGGCGTTAAGGATGATTTAAACGTTCCGCGGCGTTCCCCTCACTCCTAGTTCTCTCGTCTCTCTCTCTCGTCAATCTTCTAACTCTCTCTCTTCTCTTCTCTCTCTCTTTCTCTTCGTCTCTCCCTCGCTCTCTCTCTCTCTCTAAATCTGCTCGTCAAATCTCGTCTCTCTTCTCTCTCTCATATATATATATATAAGTTATATTATAAGTGTATATATATTATAATTGATATAATACTATACACACATATCTCTGCTAATCGATCTATCTCTCCCTCTTTTTTTTTCTCGTGCTTAAATGGGAGGAAATGAATTCCGTCACAGCAAGCGC
>NW_014577327.1:348821-349872 GCF_000485595.1 Priapulus caudatus | reverse complement strand
TCTTTTTCTCCGTCACACGCGCTCGTTCTTGCAGTTTTTGCTCGTTCTTTGCACTTGCTAGCACGTCTGCGGCTAATGCTCCGTGTTTTCATGTCAGCGGGACAAGTGATCGATGGCTTCCGTTCTGTAATGGCTTCTCTCTGTGATAGCTGTACTCAGTGATGGATTCTACCCCTCTCTCTCATTTTCTCTCTATCTCTCCTTCGATCGCTGAAGGTTTCTCTCTGTAATGGCTTCTCTCTATGATAGCTTAACCCTTTACTCAGTGATGGCTTCTATTTGTGAAGGATTCTCACTGTAAAGGCATCTCCTCCTCTCTCTCTCTCCTTCTCTCTCTATCTCTCCCTCGATCGCTGAAGGTTTCTTTCTGTAGAGGCTTCCATGTGACCACTGCCTTCTTCTTCACCTAGCGTCATAAGATAATTGTCAAAAAACTAGCGCAGCGCCGTCTCTTGGGCGAGCAACTGTACTGTGTGGCTTCCTGTTGCTTAGCGACCCATCTTAGCGCATGCTGCTTCCCCAAGTTAGCAGCATAGCAGACAATCACGAGAGAGAGAGAGGAGAGAGGGAAAAGGAGAGAGACAAATGGGAGGGGAAAAGGGAGAGAGAGAGAGAGAAGAGACATAGGAGGGAGCGAAAAGGAGAGAGAGACAGATGGGAGAGGAGAAAAGGGAGAGAGAGAAGAGAGAGAGAGAGGGTAGAGAGGGACAGGGAGAGAGAGAAGAGAGAGAGGTGAGAGAGGGACATGGAGAAAGGAGGGAAAGAGGGAAAGAGAGGGGGAGAGAGAGAGGAAAGAAACCGAGAGAGAAAGAGAGAAAAAGAGAGAAAAGAGAGAGGGGGAAGAGCGTGGCAGTCCAGTAATAAATTTCGATCAGGCGAATTTATCCGTTTCAATTGAGATTAGTCCATTCCTCCGCAAGCCATTCCGCGAGGCAGTGTCTACGTCATCCTCTACGTGTTGCTCGCCGATCAAACAACCCCCTTTTCTCCCATTTCAATCTCTCTCTCTCTTTCTCTCTCTCTCTCTCTCTCTCTCTCTCTCTCTCTCTCT